>NC_056738.1:412770512-412908012 GCF_019279795.1 Protopterus annectens | reverse complement strand
TTGGGATTGGCAACGTGTGGAAATGAAATATGTATCCCTGGGATAATTATATTTAAAACCCATTTGTCCTGGGTAATCAGTTGCCAGTTTCGTACATGAAGCACCAGTTTTCCCCCCAAAGGGGCGGCCAAAAGATAAGTGCTTGGTGATTGCAGTGGAAAGTCACTGAGACTGTTTACCATAGGAAGGTGCCGCGTTGCTTCCAGATTTGGAGGTGGAGGCACCCCATTGCTTTGCTCTAAAAGTCCCTTGTGACTGAAATCTTGAGCCTTTGGAATGTCTGGGTTTGACCTGAGCGGCTCTAGTGGGTACTGGAAAGGACCAGTTCTTAGTAGGCCAGTACCTGCTGAACCTGGGTGGCTGCACTTGTAGGAAATCTTTCACAGTTTGCAAAGATTTAGCTTTATCTTCCATCTTTTTCAAAACTTCTTCAGCCTTATTGCTAAATAATCTGTCCTGTTGTAAAGGAGCATCCAACAATTTTGCTTTAACATGGTCAGGCAGACTTTGCTCCTTGAGCCAAGCATGCCTTCTTGTCACAAATCCAGTTTACAGCAGTCCTGCAAGAGGCCTCCAAGGAATCAAAACCACATTGCAAAGTATGTTTTCGAACTTGTTCAGCTGAATGCAATAAATCCTGCAACTCTATTTTCCACACAGTCAGAAATCAACATCATTTTCTGTTTAAGTACACCCATGACATGCTGTTGATATTTAAGCATATGAAATTGACAGTTTAAAGCCCTTCTTGCCAAGGTTGCAGACGTGTAAACCTTCTTACCCCATCTATCCAGCGCCCTGGAATCTCTATCAGAAGGGGTAGGATTTTTAGCAGAAGAAGCCTTAATGCCCTTGGGACCTTGAGAAATGGTTTCAGGGTCAGCAGAAGGGTTTTTAAAAAGGAATTTGTGGGAGTCAGGAACCCTGTAATATTTGTCTGGCTTACTAGGAGTCGCAGGCAGGGAATCAGGAGTCCTACTGGATTCTGAGAAAACATCATCAACAATGTCTACAACAGGAGGTATAGCAAAGGCCTATGCTGAGGAAGAAGAAAATCCCTAAGTCTCTTTTTAGATTCTGAGAAGTCCTGACTCTCCCAGTGAAAGTGTTCCCTTAAGGTATGCAAAGTTTCTCCAAATGAAAAATCCTTAAGAGGGGAAGCAGAAGGGATGGAGTCTTCTGCATCAGAGTCCTCATAAGTGGGTATGGATAATTCCTGATCAGAAGAGGAATCAGAAGAAACAGAAACCTGATTTGAAAACTCATAATCAGTGCCTTGCCCAGGCCTCTTAGCAGGAGGGGGATGGGTACCCCGATCAAGGTAATTAAATCCTCAGCCATTTTGATAATTTGTTTTTTAGGCATTAGGGCTTGTACACATGGCCCATGTCAGTTTTTTAGACACAAAAGAAGTTTTTGGCCTTAATTTTGAAGATGGCGTCAGTTTAATATAAAAATCTTTAGGCCTGAAAACACCCTCAGAAGCCGGTGCCTGCTCAGTGACCCCGGACCCATCCAAGGTAGAGACATCTGCGGGTTCAATACTTAAAAGTATCTTGCGGCATACCGGACTCCGAATGGGTCTCAGCAGAGCCCTGCGAATCAAAAGTAGCGGGTATCAGGGGCTGCGAAAGTGCCTCACTGAGTACCAGCAACTGGCTTAGGAGAAGCTTAGTCAGTTTTGGACCTCGACTATCTGTCTGTCTTTTTCTTTGCATTTTTTAGGTATTCCGGTAGTCGAATTGCTAACCGATGACATTTCTGGATAGTTAAATTTTGAACCAAAATATTTTGAAGCAAAAATATACCGACGTTTAATAGTGCGTTGATTAAATTTAGCACAAAGCCGACAGCAAGGCACGATGTGGTCAGGGCCTAGGCAAGGAATATAGTACAAATGAAAATCCTTATGAGGTATTTGCTTCCCACAAGTAATACAATTATTAACTTTTACTGACATCGGTAAGGAGCAAGAAAAAGTTTCCCGAACGGGGTACTTAGCTTTTAGCTGAAAACTTCGGTTCTGAAATTCAAAAACGAACATTTCAGGAGTCGGCTGACCGCCACTTGCGAACTGCTTTGAGCACCGCGCGGCAAGAAAGACTGAAGTAATGGCGTCGGCTGCATGTTTTATACCCCTGATGACCTGGCGTCATGGAAGAAGGGACAGCAACCGACGCAGGACCCAAGACTTTGTTAATCAGACCGACTGAGGGCAACCTGCCAGCTGATTACCCCAAATGTAATGACTGCAACAGTGAAACACAAAGAATGTCTGCTATTGTTACTGGGACCACTAGGTTGTTTAAATTCTACTGACATCACTATACTCAAAAGTACACCGTAACAGCAGACATTCAAGCAGGACCACTGCTGCTATAGAAGTCCTGTCCTGTGGAAATCAGTCACAAGTGCATGTCTGCCTAAGTCATCCAACTCCCAGTGCACTGTAGACATTCCAGCATGGATAGACTTAACTATCTTCAAAGTGAGAACACAAGCTTGTTTCACAGGTAAAAGGGAGTCATCTCCTCTTGCTGGAGAAGGCTATGCCCTGAGGAAGGAAAACCATTCGGTCATAAGAAAGCAATGCCCTTAGGTGCAAGGAATGAATGAAGGTTTAGGTAGGACAAAGGAACGCCACCTGTTGCAGGTTCCCTTCCCATCTCCATCATTGAAATGCTGCAGTACTAAGCCTGCTAATGGGGGAAGATGTGACAGAGCTAGTACTGAAAAAAACTATCCTACTCAGATGTCTACTACTTGTTTTTCCTCACACAACAGTGCTATACTTTTGTATGGAACACCTGTAGTAGAATTCCTGTCACAAGGCAGATTGGGAACACAGCAGAAGTTTGTCCTGACAGAGCCCTCTAAATAAGCTCTTGCAGGATTGCAGACCCAAATTCTGCTGTATTCTGGCAGTGTTTTGGGAATATGTGGCTAGAGTGTCACATGGCTGTCTCACAGATACTTTGAACTCAGTTGTGCCTATGCAGCTGACAAGCAAGCTACCCCAGTAAACTGTTTTCTATTATGTGCCACTGTGTTTGTTTATGAACCATGATATTGTCTGCTCATTTATGTACCAA
Organism: Protopterus annectens; assembly: GCF_019279795.1. Classification (NCBI taxonomy): domain Eukaryota; kingdom Metazoa; phylum Chordata; order Ceratodontiformes; family Protopteridae; genus Protopterus; species Protopterus annectens. Next base: position 412,904,920 of record NC_056738.1, on the reverse strand, counting down.
GTAAGTGAATCTCTATTTTTACAACATTTTGAAAGTCGATGGCAAAAAAAGAATACAAATATCTCTTTCCAGCTAATGTACAGTTTCATTTGGGACTAGTTCCATTTGCATTGGATCTGACAGAGCCCCTTAGGTGACATCTAAGATGCTGTGACAGTGACAATTGCAGGCACTCATTTGTCCAGACCTGTATCACCCACCACCCTGGTGGCATAATATCAATGGCATGATCCTATTCAGAAGATGCACATGCTGATCCCAGTAAGCCCTTAATTATCACACCCGTATCTTCCATATTATGTAAACCTATATGCAGTAGACAATTTCATATCAAAAGCATTCTTAGCTAATCTACTGCAGTCTATCTGACTGAGGTGATGGTGGCCTTAAGGCTTGGGGGGGGGGGGCTGTCTGACTTTTTGACTGACTGCACTGTCAACTCCAAACAGATGTTCAATTTTCTACCAAAAGTAACTTCAGGTGTATCAACAGTCTGGCACTCAGCCCAAGGTGATGTGCTAATTATTACCAGTCTGCATGCCTCTAGAAGAGTCTGACAACAGTCAGGAGTATAAGATGCCATTATCATTGGCTAGCAAATAATCTCAATGACTTTTCAGTCCTCAGGCCTATCAAAATTAAAATGAGTGGTATTTTGCTCTTCAGCATTTTTTGTCTCCTCTCTCGTTTGGCCTTCTTGTGACAGAGCTTTTTGTTGTGTACCTTCATATGGAGGTAGTGATGCCTGCAAAACCCCCAACCAGTGCTTAGAAACCTACATAACTGCCTCCAGTTTCTTCTGTCTCAGCCACACTTGCAAAATGGTCTCCCTATTTCTTCTGTTTTTTTTTTCCCCCCATGGAAAAACCCAGACAAGTTGGCACCCAACCAAAAGATGAAATTATCCCAGGAGAAATAGGCACTTGGAATATAAAAATCCTTGTGGGAGATCTGATATCTCTAGTCACAAAGACTTGTCACGTCTGTGTGTGGCACATTCTGGAAAAAAAAAATCTCTAGAAATTTCAATAACAAAGCACAACCAAACACAAAACTGAACAGAAATGGAAAATAGGAATTATTTTCCCAATGCAACATTCCATATACACAAGAAAATATTATTTTCCCAATGCAACATTCCATATACACAAGAAAATAAGCGACTCCTATCCTATTTAAAAAAGAAATTAACAGGTGCTTGCTGAAATTACTAGGCTCATAACTGCGACATTCAGAATTGTGCAACTACAAATGCAAATATGGAAAAATGTGTTAAGTTCAAACTTGCAATACTGCAACTACTACAAGATAGTAATCCAAGTACTGGGTATGCGGGGATGCAACTCCCCCCCATGCCTCCATGGCAAGAGATGCAGGCGAGAGGAACCCCTCTCCAAAAACACGTTAACACTGTAACAGCAAGCTTTAAAAATCTCTCTCTTTTTATGTGTCTTTTTTTAGGTCTAACGTGTCTTTAAATCTTTGTTACTTTAGTGAATAGTTGTACTGGCCTTTCCTGGTACTACAACTTCACAAGACAGCCAACAATGAACTTCGTTACAATGCAGATATTCAATCAGTTCAAGTAGACCTATACAACAGCACTTATTCCTGCAGATGTCCTTTTTTTATTAAAGCAACTTTATTAGATTGTATTTTACAATGCCACATGGAATTACATTAAATTAAAAGAAAATAAACCACACTTCTCATTATTACTGTTGTACAGTATACACATGTTTTCTTTATGACAATTTTCTTTAACTCCAGCATTACATTGTTCAATTATTGCCTTCCCTTAAACCTCACTTTACCTCCTGGGCATTACACTGGATGTATTTACTCCACAAATTCCATTTATTTCTTCCCTTTTCTTAAAATCCCACAACTTTCACCCTCTTTACAATATTCAAGATTTTAATTCCATTTTCTATTAATTACCTTTTGGCAATCAATAGCATTAAACTTTGTAAGGTCTTAATATGTCCAGGCAATTCAGAATGTATACCCACCACAAAAGAATCCCCAGTTATTACCATTTGTTCCCTCAACATTTCTTTTAAAGTACACTTTAAGGAACTTTTTTTAAATCTGCCAACTTATTACATTCCGAAAAAACATGTTGCTAATTATCTCTCTCATCCCCATCCACCTCAAACATTTGCTACATATCTGAAGAAGACTACTCTCTGAAGTCTACAAGGTGTACAAAACTACCTATGCAAACACTTCCATGCAAAAACACTAAACCTTCTGGACTAGGTAGCATCCTTGGGAGTGCTAGATGTCTTCCCATTATTCCTTTACAACTTAACTTTCCATTCCGTTTTCCCTTTCTTTTCTAACAACCCACTGGTTGAGTCAAACAGTCATCATTCAGTACTTTATATGCCCCTTCAACTATTTCCATTTAACAGCAGCTTCTGTTCCAGACTGAATTAAAAGTCTACCAGGGCTGGTCTTTCATTTAGCACTTAACTGTTCTTTTATCTTTGCCTGTACTCATTCCCCGATAGGGAAGGCAGTCATTAACCTGCAGTCCCAACTATTGCTTAACCTCATCACACTCTATTACCTTGTCATACAGTTATTGCTCCAAATACACTGGTTTCTTTACTAATTTCTTCCATAAATTCCAGCCTCCTCTTGCCTACTTTCTGTACCCCTCCTTGCAGATATCCCGCTGATAAAAAATCTCCTTTCTCTATACTGCAGATATCATTTTGAGCGAAAATAAAATGTCTTTTCTTTTTCAATGAATGGTCAATGTGAGTCATTCTGAAGTCCAGAAGTGAAGGAATATTTATGTTTTTCAGTTGTTTTTTCTGAATTGCAGCAGATTTTTCAACTTTATTTTTCTAACTTTTACAGCCAGACATGTACCGGTGTCAAGTTTATTTTCCAGCATGACTAAACTGAAAGTTTTGCAATGGTAGCTGTAGTTTACTATCGTTAAAGATGCTAAATTAGCTAAGCAGCCCAAATGCAGGGCTAGTTTTGGAAGTGCATATGTAATACTGAATTACTGCCAGAATGATGTTACAAATTGTAAATTTTCTCATTACAGGCAGCCTATTCCTATGCAAAATAGGTTTAGAGCACTTGTTAAATTATTTGTGTTATTAACTTAATGATGTACAAGGTAATCTTTCTAACATCGTGTTAAGACAAACAATGCTGAAGGAGGCAGTCTTTCTAAAATTCTAGCCAACCATGTGCTAGATTCATTAACACAAGCCACTTCCAAGTAAAGCTGACCTAGATACTGTTATGTCTTCCCCTCCTGATGATAATGCCACATGACAGCCTACTAATTTGACAGAAGAGCAGTTTGTATCTACTGTTTCCAACACTGTCCCATTGATTTTGGAACTTCTTTGCTTCCTTCGGAAGTACTCAACTGAGGGGTGCATTAGAGTTTGTTAGTTGCTCAAGCTGTGAACACCACAGCCTATCAAATGTGAGCCTCCTTGTCCAGCACACTGTACCCCTGGAGCTGGTATATGGCAGAGAAGCCCCCCACGCAGAGGTAAGAGAGGCACAGCCCTCCATTAAGAAATTATTTATTTTTTTCTGCATTTTGTAACTCAGTCTTGAAAACTTGTGACACAATGGCCAGAACACTTAATGAGATGTCATGAATCCAAATAAATGCCTGCAATCACCTTCTTCCTGCTGATTCAAATGAAAGTAAAACTGCATAGCACTTAGCACAGCAGTAGATCTTTGAGAAGTCACTGCAGCAGTAAATCACTACATCTGTTTTAAATTTGGCCATGTGGCTAATGGTTAAGGGGTCTGACTTTAGATCAGAATACTGTAGGTTTGAGTCCTGTCATGGTCATCAAAAAGTAAAACTTCATTTTTATAGGAGGTTGGCATAATGGTTAAGGTGTTTACCTTACAGACACAAAGTGGAGAGTTTGAATCTCACATGGGTAATTGGCTAGGCTTAAAATGGCCCAAAACAGCAGTTAGCCTAGTACTAATCTATAAACTTATAAATAAATAAACCTATGTAACTCATGTTTTCCAATGATCGGGAAGGATATTTTGGCAACACTGACTCCATCCCTCACAAGGAATAACGCAGGTCTTGTATCTTTGAAGATGCTGGTGCAGGCGGCTCAGCTCAAGAGTGTAATATAAATGACATGCTAAGTGTTACTCTCTCTGGTTCTTTGAGCTACGTTGTCCCACAGGTGAAGGAGAAAGTGGCACCTTACTGTTACAATTACTTCTCAAATATCTAATGTTATAGTAAGTATCTTATACAACTGTACTACATTATTTAGGGTGGACAAGTGTAACAGTAAATCATAGCATTTGGGGTAGAATTCCAAGTATTGCCATGGAAAAAAAGCAATCCTAACACTGGAAATGTCTTTCCAACATGTGCTGAGTGAATATGTAGACTGTTGCCCTGAGGCAACTTTTAAAAATCTCGTATGAAACATTTCTGATGTAAGCTGCTGAGGCTGATAGCCTACTGGATTGTGCTGTTTTTTTTCTCTGTAAAAGGCAGAACAGTAGGCCAACCACTTAGTCTTAATAAATCTTTACTGAACCTGAAGACATAAGCAAATAAAAACACATATACAAAGCACTTTCCATAATCCAAGTATACTGAAAATGACAATATTATTTTTAGTCTTGGATCCATCTGTTTCAGTACTATTAAATTACATATTTATGTCTTGCGTATGTTTTCCATCAGAAGGCCATCCTCCTTTATAAATATAAAAGCTTATATCCATATTTGTACACTGCTGTTTATCTTGGTCTTTTCTATTATTCCAAAAATAATAGAGATAAAGATGCATCTTGGCAAAAGAGATAAGGCATTAGTAATCTACCTTCACTTTTTCCAGCTGACTGATGCCTATTCAAGCCAACAGTCTGACTACTCTAGTCTTTAAATATTCTCTTTTTTCTGTTACTGATTAAAATCTATTTGTAATGCTTATGTATAGTAGGTGATTATTTCCAACATTCCCATAGTTCTCTGTCAGTGTAAAGGCAGGCATGCCGGATCTACTGTCCTCAGACAATATAGTGCCACAAGTACTTCCATGTTTCCCCCCACCCCACTACCCTCATTAGATTTACTTCTTTCCTGAATCCTTGAAACCTTCTTCTAAATGTTTGTGGTTTCAGTCTAACAGCTACTTTGGATAACTCTTGTCAAAAGGAACAATGCAAAGTGCAACTTTGTCAGATCATTAAAGCTTCACTTATCATTCACTCCCAAGTCATTCCAATATACTTAGCTTGCAAGTCCATCACGATACTGCCATCAAACATTTTATCTAGTCTACCCATCAGTAAGCCAACAGGAAATCCAGGTTTCATGCATCTTTACTTTTATTTCATGTTTCTGGAAGAACATCAACTAACAGCAACTTTCAATTTCTATATCCTCTTCCTTTTTTAATCTTGACAAGTGAAGCAAGTGTAGCACAGCTGGCATAAACAATTTTCCTCTCACTCCTTACCTAATATAATTCAACTTTGTTACTATCATATACACACTACAAACACTGGGGAGAATTCAGTAAAGCTTACACAATTTTTTTTATGTACCCATTGTTCCATGATGCGTACATGAGTGAAAACAATTTTAGATTCAGTAAGCATCACTTAGTGGTGTACAAGCACTCGCAAACAGGGAAACTTCTGTGGAATGCAAATTTCCTCAAAAGTAGGTAGGTGAATCTTATGCAAATGACCCAGGAGAAGTGATCCAACAAGCAGAAAGGCATCTGTGTAGACGCCGTGTCAGTGTCTGTAGTGTATGTGGAATTTTTCCACATATAGGAGTCTACACAGACAAAAAGAGATATAGAACTCCACAAATATGGACATAACTCCCCTGAAAATGTCACAGCACATACATATATGTGTAAAAAGTACACTGTAGATGTCTGAAGGAGGAAGGGAATATGTAAAATTAATGATATTTTTTTAATATTTTTTTTAATAATGTCAGCATGTTTGCGCTATGTGCAAACATGCTTAACAGAAAGAAAAAAACATTTATAATGTATTTTTCACAAATGTACTATAGGACCTTGTGTTGGGTCTGTAGAATGGTGCATTTGTGCTGTTACCCAGCTCACACGGCTATGATCCATGTAGTTTCCAGGCTGTCAGCAGGGATATGTATGCAAATGAAGTGGATTTCTTGAACTGCTAAAAGGAGCAACCGTGTCCGCATATCCACTTCTTGTAGGCTCCCACACGATGTTCATATTCCCACTGGATGTGGATGACATCAGGGTGTGTCTTGTTACTTTTATGATTTTTTAGTTCCCAGTGCGCGTGTTTATGCATCGCTGCACACAGCTTAGTGTTTTCACACGGACAGACTACCCAGGTCACAGAGATGACATAGGCAGCAAGTAATTAAAACCGGACATATTAAATTAATAATCTTGACTTTTATAATATGCTATGCTGCGTGGTGCACAGGTTAATGTGTACATGCGAGCATACTACCTACATGACAGTGATGACGTAGGCAGCAATCAATGAAAACGAGATATATTATTGTATGAGCTATGCTGCGAGACGCAGTGCATAGTGCCGTGTTGCACAATAAAGTAGGGCCTTTAAATCATGTCAATTACATCCTATGCAAGTGAACTGCACCATAATTAGCCATTCCCACATGGAGGACCTACAGCAGAAATGTATAAAGTATGCATACACCCTACATTTCGATTTTCCCCTCAATACTCTGGACCACTGGAGTAGAGACTTGGGAATTTTAACTGAGATAATGCTAGGGGCTGCTCCAGCTATGCTACATCTGTATGTGCTAGATGCTGAAGTCAATGCTGCTGGTGCTGATGACAAGGGGCCTAAGCTGAGAAGGACAAGAGTGTTCAGACCCACGGTGACCTTCCAGGAGCAACATGAGCTGGAGATTGCAGAGCGCAACAGGGTGGATAGGGACATATTAAAAGAACTTACGGAGCTCAGCCACCCTCAACTCAGAGCCAGAGCTAACAGACGGGAACCCATCCGAGTGGAAACAAAGGTATGTGTAACCCTTAGGATACTAGCTACAGATACTTTTCAAAGACCAACTGGAGACATGATGGGGGGTGTCACAGGCATCTGCATCCAGGATACTATACCAGTTCCTGGATGCTATGCTTCCACATGCCAATGAGCACATATCTTTTTCCTTCTCCCCTGAGACGTGGGCCAGAAATATTACAACACATCTGTGTAGCACACTACCCTGAAGTACTGGGTGCCACAGACGACACTCATGTACACATCAAGGCACCACCTGGTGAGCAGAGTACAATCTAAGTTAACCGCAAGGGGTACCACTCCAACTGCCAGGTTGTGTGCAATGCTCAGGGGATTATTGTGAATGTATGTGCTGGTAACCCTGGCAGTTATCATGACTCCCATATCTGGCACATATCACAGCTGTATCAGATGTCTGCTAGGGGGGATATCCCACAGGACCATTTACTGGGGAATGTTGGCTATGCCCTGGAACCATGGATAATGACACCCATCAGAAATGCACACCCACCCAAGGAAGAACACCATAATGAGGCATATGCAGAAACTAGGAACATCATAGAGCATGTGTTTGGGTTTCTTAAGTCACAGTTAAAGTGCCTCAATATATCTGATGGAGCCTTGCAGTATACTCCAGCCACATGTGCACAGATTGCAGCAGGATTGGCAAAGGGAAGGGATACACAGCCTCCCACCAGCGCTTAGATTACCACAGCCACAGGAGGACTCTGAGGAGGAACCACTTACTGATGGCCCTGTAAGCAGATATAGGAGTGCTCAATAAGCTCTGGCTTTTGCTAACAGACAATGAACAGCACATTCACTGACAACCTAGGGACTGAAACCTTTCTCCTACTCACATACATATATTAAAACTGATGCCAGCCAACTCACACATCATGTACCTATCCATGTATTGGCTGTGTAATGCTTGCATCAGACAGAGTCAGCCCTGACCTACAGCTGTGTCACCTTCTGGAGTTGCAAGGTAAGTCCGTAACCTACACAGTAGGCAAAAGGATTATATCACTGTATGCATGGACATGGTACATTATGCAAATAACTACTGTGAGTTAGTTGGACAGAAATTACATCCACATGGGACTACAGATGCCCATTCCACTATCATGTTTCCATTTGTATTCAGTAGGCCTCTTGCATGGAATATGCATGCAGTCCTACTGCAACAGATTACTGGCACATCAGTCAAGGGCGATCTTCCAGAGTGGGATTAAATGACAGTCATACTACTGTATACTCCAGCAGAACATGAAGTCTTGTTCCCTCACTCCCAACACAGCAGTGTCCCCTTGTAACTGCTGTAACAGTAACTCATCAATAGTACATAAGCATTTCACACAGTTGCAGGAAAGTAATATAGAAATTGATCTTACACTGTATGTTTTAGGTAACAAAAGTCCAACAATGTATATATTCATGCAGGTGACTGTGTGATGAATGACCCCTTGTCTGTCAAGCAGCTTCTGTGGCTCACAGGACTAAGGCAATTACCTTGTGTGATGGTGTTCATGGTTCTAATCCAGAAGTATCCACTGTTTTTGGATGTGAGGTATAAGTCGTGTTTTACAGACTGTCAATCTGAGTGTGTTGTACTATTAACTTCCTTCATATATTAATTACATAAGACAACTTTAGACGATATTAGCCAACTGGCGTGAAGTGCAGCAATGCAGAAACGTAGACAGATACTATACTGTGTAACACATAATAAAATCTTGGACTGGAGTGCAACTTTGTGTGGGCTGGAGTCAGTTTATAACTAGCCAATAATGCTACCGGGCATGCTCATACACTTAATTAAACAAAGCGCAAATCTGTAGCTGCTCAAGCAATTACTTTTAAAATATTACATATACATACCTATATATATATATATATATATATATATATATATATATATATATATATATATATATACACGCACACACATACAAATAGATGCACACACACCTCTCTCGCTCCATATATCTAGATAACACAACCATGTCATAAACACACACATACATACATATGTTCCTGTTTTATATATATATATATATATATATATATATATATATATATATATATATATATGCACATATGTGTGTATATCTGTATTGCCCTACATACCCAGATTTTGGTGAGTAAAGCTGCACTATGACACATATGCAATGTTGGTCAAAGGAATAAAAGTAAGGGCTCAACAGTAGACAATGCACTTACTTACAGCCCCGTGTGCATGCTGGATGTCACCACATATACATCAAGTGAACAAGTTATGTAATGTATAATGTTGTGTACTCATGCATTGACAGGGCAAATTGTTTTTTGGCCACAGGCTTGCCCATCGAAATGCAAACAGACACACATATGGCCAAAATGGCTACTGTTGCCACATAGCTAGGATAAAAAACAGTTATCTGACTGCTAGGCTACTAGATGCAGATGACAGTAAGAAGCAATGTCACTCTGTAGGCCTCACAAGCTGTTCGCCACAGGCCTTGTTTATGTCCTCTACAAGCATTTCGCCTGCAGACTATTTTTAAGCAGATTTGAGCCGTGGTGCGTGTGTTAAGTACAGTGATCTGTAGTTTGTAAGACTAGATGGGTAAGGAGTTCTAATCTCACCCCAGCCCACTTGGTGCATCTGTGTGTGTATGTGCATCTCGCTACAAAATAAGTGTGAATCCCCCACTAACTTCTAAACTGCATGGTTCTGCACTTTTTTGGCCCTTGCAGCTGATACAAGCCTCCAAACAGCCTGCTGTTGTTATCTACCATAAGACTACCTACAGCCATTTTAATGTCAGCCTTAAAAAATCACTAGTGCATCAAGTACAATGATCTGTAGTGTGCAAGACTAGATAGGTAGAAGTTCTAATCTCACTCCGGCCTACTTGGTATATTTGTGTGTGTATGTGCATCTCCCCACAAAACAAATATGATTACACACTGACTTACAAAGAGGCAGGGTTCTGCACTGTTTCAGGTGTAGCAGGTGATGCAGGCCTCAAATTCCTGTCCTCCATAAGGCCTGCTGATGTCATGCGGCATAAGAATACCTAAAGACATGTTAATGCCAGACTTGGGCCATGGCGTGTGCTATCTCTGGCAAAACATCAAGGTCTGTTGAGCAAGTCATTCCAGGCTGACCACAAGCTAAGGCAATTATTGAAGTCAATCATTTCCATTTGTATTGAACCATCATCCTAGGTGTGACGGTAAAATGCAGCTGAAGGCCAAGGGCATACCTGCTTGAGACACAGAGTCCATAAGTTCAGTCATGTCTCTGAATACAGTCCAGAGAGGTACGTTTCAAGTGGTAAACACCAACGGGAACTATGACATAGTCATAACAGTACCTGATGTTGACAGACTTGAGTGGATGTGTGATATGGCGTATTCTGGCACCTCACAGAAAGCTGACCATGACCTTTCCCTTATGTAGTCTTGTGAGAGAAACATCAACGTGTCTCATGATGTAATCACCTATGAGTAATGCATTTGATTTTGTGTTTTGCCTTAGGTGTTTGACCTGTGAAACAGTAGTGAGTGAGCTATTATGTGTACTGTGTTCTGCAGAGGTATGATTATGTGTAGGAAGCTAGCATTTGGGTTTCTGAAGTGTCTGGTGTTTATGTATGTGTCTAGTAAGGAGCTCCGCACATGTAGGTATGTGTGATGTAGGAGCTAAGGTGTGCATGTTGGCAACCTGCTCATTGTCATATGTACTGACTGGTGTGTGAGAGAGCATGGATTCAAGGTTTTTAATACAGTCACATCTCTCACATACTGTGTTTGTGTGGAGTAGGAGTACATGGATAGGGACGCTTTCCACATCTCGTCAGTATTCAGTGATAATGCCATAATAATAGATTCTTCTTTCTGTATATGTCGCAACAGGCCATCGTTAGGCAGTGGCCTAACAGATGCTTAAATGAAACATGTTTATGTTATCATCCTAAGGTAAAACCGTACCTGACAGTGTGGCATAACATGGTAGATTGAGAACGATGCTTTGCCAGGCATGTGGCACTTGCAATAACCATAATCCTGTTAATAGGCAGGGTTGCAATAGCATACCTACAAATGAGACAATATACAACGCCAGCAAAGGTAGGATCATGCTGCTACACCCTTGTGGTTGACAGCCTCAAACACACTGTCTGTAAGCACTCTTTGCAGTGAAGATGTGGATGTCCATATATGTACAGAAAACTTGTTCAACTTTTCAGTCATTACTTTGGCTCTACAAGTCTACAATGCCTGTCAAGCAACCAGACAGCAAACAGATGTTGTGTGAAATGATGTGGGAACACAGAAATTTGTTCCAGTAACATAAATGCACAGTATGACATACCTAGGACATGTGGGCAGGAGAAACACATTGGCCAAATGTGGCCACTCCTCTGCAGCAGGCCTCAGATCCATGTCACACAGATGTCCACCATTATGTTGTTGAAGGGCAAGCTGCATGAATTGCTGTGAAACTGTCACCTAACATGGGCTGGTGTCACTGTGGTGCTTGCTCAAGCAACCTTGGACATTTATGTCACCTGACACTGCAGCAGCTGTGCTCCTAATCACCATGAGGTCAGTAGCCTAGTCAAACTCTACGAGCCTCTGAACAGAAGGCATAACAGATGCAAAAGTCAAATGATAGCTTTGAATGCTAATCAAGGCATCTACCTGAAAAAGGGGACATCAAGCCTACAGAGCCTAGCATGATGTGGTACAAGTGTGTGTGTGTGGATCAACACACATGCTGTGGCCTGCTTCTCAACTTGAGCTTGGTACTAACGTTTTGCTTCTGGTGAGAGAAAAAGAATAGCATCTTGGTATCTCAGCAGAGTGTGGCTGTAGTGAGATCAGCAGTAGTACTAGCCAGGCACCAGCAATTCAGGGGACTCCCCTCTTTTCAGCTTTCTTCAAAATGCAATTGTTTGTTTTCAGTAAACACTGCTTGATTAGTGTCTAACTGCAGAATAACTGTGTAAATACTCCATTCTTATCTTCACTGGGTGTACATATTACTTACCCCTCTGGTATTTGCCTGTGCTCGGTACAGACTTGGACACCTTGAGTGACACTTTTTTTGGAATTCATGATGGAATTAACTGCAATATCGAGTGGCACACATGACAACCAGCATGCAGTGACAAGCACTGTCCCCAGAAGTCTGATATTTAAAGCCTTGAAACGAATCATCATGGAAATTATCAGTGAAGATATAGTACACCTTCAGACACTGGACCAAACCAATTTTGTTTTGTCAAGGGCAGATCATGCCTACCCTACCCGGTGGACCTCACTGAGTGGTAAACAAAGCAATGGATGAGGGGAAAATGAATCACTCCACCTACCATGGCCTGACAAGGCATTTGACACTATTAGGCCATCAGGCATTGATAAACTCTAGACGTTAGTTACAAACTAGTATGACAGCTGGTGGATAGCCAAGTGCCTGAAGGACATTATCCAGGACAATATCATTGGGGAGTCCAAGGCTACAATGAGGCCAGTCACCAGTGGACTCCCTCACAAATCATTCCTGGCACTGCTCCGTCTAGGTATTTACTTCTCTGCAGTCATGGCCACTGTCAGTGGTCTCTGACTAAATTTGCACGATTGCAAATTAGGAGCTGTCAATGAATCCCACACTGACTCAACAGTTATCCAGGATGGGCAAACACAAACATTCAGTTGTTGTCAGAGCTATGGACTAACACTAAATGACAAGGAATGCACAATATTATCCTTTGGGAAGTCATCCACCCCTGGTAACAACTGTATTGACTGCTCACCTCTAACAGTTGACCCAGTAGTCAGGGACATACGGACACACAGATAGTGATCTACCCTTTCACTGTCACGGGTCTGTAATATTTGGGGATTCACTCTATGTTGTGCAACCTATATACAAAGGTATGGCATGTAAATCCAAGAAAGTCATTGTTCCACTGTATATGGCAGTCATCACACTCATACCTATCACTGAGTGCAATGCCACCTTTGGGATGTAACTAACCAGGCATATCCGACATCTGTAACATCCACAGAGGTTCCACAGTAAACTAATATACAGTGTACATAACAAGTCCTAGGCAGACTGTGTCAAGGCTGTAACTGTGTATTCTGTCTCCTACATGCTTTGGAGGGGAGCTGTATGCCTGCCACACATGGAGGTGTCAGACCCCACTGTGTACCTCCTGCATATCCAAGAAAGGACTAGCATGAAAATTACCCGTTCTACACACCTACACCTTGACCGTGGTATAAATAGGACATGCTGGAGACACAGGTATGTAACCCAGAGACTACACCCTTTATGTAACAGGCTCCCCATCCATGTGAAGCAGAGTTCCACCGTAATGCACATCATGAGCAAGGTACATAATAGGATGTGGAACAAGACAATTATAACTGGTTTAGGACAAATGTCTCTAATAGACGCAGGGAAACTGTAGATGGTTCATCTTCTAAGCCTCGGCTTATAGATGTCTCAGCTCCCAAAACCCTGCTTACACTTATCAAGGTTATCAGACCTTGTCACAGTTTATGGATGCATAACAAGGCTGAAAGAAGCCCTTGTTTTTGTTAGCCTATTATACACATATGAACCTATATTGCCATGCACCTATACTGTTTTACCTTTCTGAAGACAATTTTCTTCTGTGCTGACATTCCATCCTGCGCTCTGACATTGATGGGTTTATTGTAGCTGTGTACCCATAGGTGTGTCCTACACAATCCTGAAAGTGAAACGTACACATTTCCATGAGACATCATTACAACAGCATCCAACGTAACGTACACAATATAATGTGATTTACTCATTACAAATGGCAGCGTACAATATCTGTAACTGACCAGTACAAGTAGCATGTCAAAGGCAACAATGGATGAAAAAATACATATTAATTTAGATAGTCACCTTGTGCATCAGACACATAGCTTCATTTCCCTGCATCGATGAGAAGGATGACATGGATGTGGCACAGGTATCATCACTTGCACATGGTGCTGTGTGGGGGTGTAGGAGGCCTAGGCTGACCCAATAGGCTGGCAAGCATCAAGAATGTGTGTCAGTAAGGAAGTGAAGCAGGCAAGATGGACCATGTAAATGTAGCATGCATGTCTGTAGGTGACCTGAATGTGACAGTGCTGTGTGAGTGTCTGCATGAACACAGCCAAGCTCATTGCTAGTCCTACATGTCTGTATGTTGGACAGCTTTGAGCCATACATGGTAGAGCTGACAGTTCATTGTCTCCACCCCCAAACATGAGAACTGGGCTCTGCCAGGAGTTGCACTGGAACCTCCATACCCAAGGTCAGATGCTGGGCTACTACCAGAGGGTGACTGCTGTCTGCTGGGACCGTATTGTCCATGGGAACACCCAGAACCATGAGCCCATGGCCTGCCACATCTTAGTGTGGACAGCACACTCCCCTCTGGAATCCTTGATGTATTGCCACTACAGGAGCATGATTGTGCATGGCCATGTGGACTCTCAGCAGATGTAATTGCTGACCTATGTCTACAAGTCCGACGTTCAACTCCAACCAGAAGTTCCATCACAGACAACGTGCATTCTAAGACACATAGTGTGTGATCTGTCTCAGACCACCGTCTTTCCACTGCATCAGTCAATTGATCCAGGGTATCAGCAACGTGGTGGAAGCAGTCACAGACATCACACCATGCTGCAACCATAATCCTGAGCATTCATCTGGAGTTCCTTTCAGAACATGCCTATGCTCCATGACTGCCCTAAACACCCTAAACATACACTGAGTAACACATAAGACACCTGCAACAGGTGGTGGATGGACAGCAGGCCTCTTGTGAGAACCCCTATCAATCTACCTGTGTGAAACCTTGCCAACTGTTTGGCTATGGCCAGTGTCGACAGTCAGTGCAGCCACAGTAGCCACACTTCCCTGTTCAATGTCCTCAACCTCTAACTGTCCAACACCATGGCCTCAGGGGACTGGGTATGCGCAGGCATACTGGCTGTGTACAGTGATGAGGGTGGACGAGCGATGTAAACCTCTGTGACAAATTCAGCCCTTGAAACTCCCAGGTGTGCCTCACTTTGGCCACCATCAGAGTCTGAAGAGACAATGACATTGGGTTGTGAAGGGAACAAAGACCAATCTCCCAGGTTACCTGTGATACAAAGGGAAAAAGCAATAGATTAACACCTGTTCTACTATGCTCTGCAGTACTATGTTACAAGAAATGTTAAGCTGTATACACTGCTGTCACTAATACAGACAGACCTGTACAACCCACAATCTGATATAGTAGGACAGGATGACATTATTTTCTAACCCAAATCTGAAAGTATTAGAAAATAACAGTTCTTTAAACTAGAATCTCATGAGCAAGAGATAAATTATGTACACTGTTTACATTCTGCAGATCTCTTCACAGTTTACAGGTTCGGCTATCTGAGAAGTCCTTAGAATACTGTGAAATCGATCACTGTGGTCACACCTACAAAACATAGATACGACCCTAAACTATGTACAGTCAGAAAATATCTGTACATTTGGCATTCATGCAAACAGTACATCAATTCAGCCAGCTGGCCTGGGATGACACTTTAGCTAATACCTTGAACTAAATCTACATCTCTGACAAAAATGTTTTGTGCTTACCAGCAGAAGGAGCATGGCCTCCTCCTATTCCTGATAGTCCTGAAAAACATTCGAGGGACAGGTAATGTAAACACCAAATATTACAGCACAACAGTGGTAATACATCCAAATATCTCACATTTACATTACTGCTATGTTAACAGTTATGTAGGTCACAATCTCTGCATTATAACCGCAGCTAACCTCCTTCCCCAACCCCATAAAACACCTGATACCCATGTAAAACTATGTACACCCTGACATGCTAAATGCTACAGTATTCCAATGCTGAGCCAACTAAGCATACCTGGATGCTTCGCTTGAGTGAAAATGGTGGCACCCCCATCCATGACATATTGTGTGATGGATGCCTGGGAGCTGTCCTGTGTTACAAGGTTTGCCAGGAATTCTTCAGTGGCCGACAGAGGTTTTCTGCTGCAGGCCCACCAAGAGTGACCTGATGATCCCCTTCCATGTCCGCTGCCCATCTGCGTACTGCGTGGATCATATCTGTGGCAGAGTGTCACACCTGCTCATATGTGTGGATTCTGGTGACCCAGAGCATTTATGTTATGCACCAATTCGTCCCACAAGGCTTGTCGTTCTTGCCTATTTGTCTTCCCTCTGGACATCAGGACTTGGTAGAGTTGTCTTAAGGCCTCAATTATGAGTTTGTTTTCTGCCTCACTGAAAGGTGAGCAGGGTTTGGCATGCAAGATATCACCTGAAATACAAAAATGAGAACACATGTCAGGATCACATATGTTGGTGTACGGTATGTACAGATACAGAAATAAAGGAAGGCTATCAATATTTCCTGGTTGATTACACATATCATATACAACAGTGTGCCAAACATACAAAGGGTGTGGAACCAACTAGGATAGTAGCAACAGTGACTTACTCCTGTTTGTGAAATGACAGACACTCAAATATGATCACACACCCAACACTGGAGTCCACTTGTAGTGCGGTCCATAGCAGGACCCCCCCCCCCACAACATAGTATAAAATACAGTACCAATAAATAGTGTAGTATTACAACTGCTAACAAATGAAATATCCAAGAGACTCATGTACCTAGTTAAACTGCATTATACCCTTGCTGTACTCTACATCCTCTATAAGTGTTACACAGCTGCAGATCACTGGCATGTCATCTGTACAGTTCCAAGATAGGCTTACTGATGTATTTCCATTACTCCCAAGCATATTCAAACATAAGCAGTATGCTAGAATCAAAATGGTTACATACTTGATGGAGTACAATATTTCTCTGTTGAAAGACACAGATATATAAAAGTGTTGTGAGAATGGGTTCACCATAGAAAGCAACTCTCAGACATAATGGTTCCCCTAGCTAGAAGTTTGCCTTTTTAAGATGGTTTTCATTAGCAGGTGATTGTCACTGAACCAATCTGTGGTTCAGGAATGCTAATTGCAGCATACACAGCTGATCTGCAGTATAATCAGCCAAACCCATGCAACTATTCAACAAGATATAAGGCCTCAGTGTAGAATCCCTCCCCTTTCTCATATGTTGGGGTGGAAATTACTGGGGTAAAGATGCTATGTCGGCACAGAGGAACTGTTTGTAACAGCTACTTATTACATCAAGATGTGTGTGGTACAGGCTGTAGCTAATGCTGCTACAGGCAATAACCACAGTCAAAGAGGCTGCAGAATGTGGAGGACAAAAGCACTTATGTGTAACGGGTGTGACCTGTGGCAGCCTTGGTGTACAGCCACAGCCTGATTGAGGGAACCCATCCCACAGAAGGAAATCGAGGTATGTCTTTTAGGTAAGTATGTCAGCCAAATGTATCATTAAGAGAGTAAAAGGCAACATGGTTGTTGTGTCCTAGAACAAAATAAGGGTACATTTACCATTATGTCATCCATTTGGACAACTGCCAAGTCATGTGTTATGTTATGGTAGTCATCTGGAGCATGTGTGCTGACAACCGTTGCTTCTAGTAAGACCTCCATATATGTATGTTACTTGTGCAGCTGTGGTTGTCTGTAATATCCATAGCAAATCATTGTGTACTGTAGTCTGATATTACTGGGCCTCATTTCAATTACATACTTCACAATCTTCTGTGAATGCATAACAATTCATGACCTGACAATCTATGCACTTTGTTGTAATAGGAATTTGTTGACTATGTTCTTATCTGTAGGCCTTTTGACGTCCATTACTGAAAAGCAGGCATTCCATCTGTACGGCTTTGGGTGGATAATTTGTTGATGAGAAAGTCATACATATCAGCAGTCATAATGGTGATATACACATACATGTATTTTAAATGCTAGCACCACTGGATTTGAACCCAGGACCACGTGGACCAAAATGTAATGTTTTCAAAGAATTTAACAGACTGAGCTACTGAGTTCACTTTTACAGCAGGTGTATTGTTAAATGTAGATATAACTGCACACTTACATGCCGTTACATACCTCATTTACATCTATTATTATGTGTACGACTTTATAGGGATGCATTTCTCCTCCAGGGTCCCAGTTATACACCTACTTTTCCATTAATCTTTTAGCAGGTGTATTTGTAAATGTTGTAGATATAATTGCACAGTTACCTGCTTTTACACACCTCACTTACATCTACTATGTGTCTGGCTTTATAGTGATGTGTTTCTATACCAGAGTCCTAGTTACACTCCCATTTTTCTATTAATCTTTTTTTGCAAATTTGCACAATGCAGCACAATGAGCAGCAATGCTTAAACGCGCTTAATGCTTAATGACGGGAAAATGACAAGTATTATCTTTTGTTTAAAACAACTGTGTTAATTAACTGGCTATGTAGCGTGGTGGGTTAATGCACTGTTCTTCAGGTGCAATGGTCCTGGGTTTGAAATAGGGCACAGGTGTAATTTTTCAATGTGATTAGTATGTTTTCAACTACATATATCAATATAGCGCCATTTAGCACAGCTAAGTAATGCTGCGCAGCATCATGCAAAAAATCTTTAAAGAAAAGAAAAATAGGGAGATAAGACAGTGGTAAAATGGGGTGGAAGCAGGGTAAAACATAGTGAAAGGCAGGTAGGTATGTACAGGAAAGATATAGGAAAGAACCAGAGCTATCCATTCAACGGCAACAACTGTGCACTTTAACAGGTTTTTAGCTGCATTTGGACTGTCACCCCCAGATAGAGACAACATAAGTGTGTTGTCAAGCCAAAGTGCCCAAATTAAGTGTGTTCAGTGGACACGTGTGAAATGGACAGCTATGTATGAGATGATATTTTTGTCTTTGTGGGGCAGGTGCTCATTTTTTAAGATGAGAGTAGAATGTTGGGGAGGTAAGCTGGGAAGGTGAGGAAGCTTTTGGAGACGGACAAGACAGGCAAGACAGCAGACAGGGTTGGTGTGTGACAAAAGGGGAGTAAACACCTTGGCTGGGGAGGGTGTTGTGGAATCCCAATCCCATGGATGTCAAACATGGAAGCAGTGAGACTCCCGTCCTCACCCATGGGACTGTCAGCACTGCACCTTCACTGCTCCTGTGGAGACAGTGGTTGACGCTGGTGCCTGCGGTGAAGCTGCCCCACCAGGATGGACAGCATGGTCTCCATCCGACATAAGCATGCACCAACAGTTTGGCGCAGCAGCCCATGCACAATGCCTGGCAGTTCATTGCGGGTGACATAATCACCCCCTCCACCTCCACTCCCAGAGGGGAGACCACCCCCAGCCTGTGGGGGTGGAACTACCCAATGGAGCAGGTTGTGCAGGGGCAGCAGAGGGGGTGCCACCATGCTGGGGCACGTACCTCAGCTGGGGGAGCCAATGTAGGTGGACAGCTAGAAACTGGCCTATCTTGTCTCGTTGTGGTAAATTAAATATAAACATAAAGAAAAATAAACATAACATTTTTAATTAATAAGAGAAAGCAATAGTGAGTAATGAAAAGAAATGGAAAATAATATAATGTGGAATACAGCAATAAATGATGTAAATGAAAGTTTTTTTAACAAAGGAATATTAAATTATACACAAAGCCAACATGAGGAAATTACAAATAATATGATAATATCAAATGATAATAATATAATTAATAAATAAAAGAAGAGACGGGGTGGGCTGAGACAGAAAAGAAGAACATTAACTTCAAAGATAATATAACTACGCAGACTACTACTATTACATACTTCTAGATTTCTTAGATTTCACTTGTGAGAACAGTGACTGCTTATACTGTATATATGATGTTGCACACACACATAGCTCTCAACCAGTTAGCATGGTGGTACAAAGACACATCTATAGGGAACACTTTACATAGTGTCTTCATACATTAGTAGCAAGGTGTTGTGATAACACATTTGCCATTAAATCCCATTCTGAGTAATGTCAAAGGACCACACGTATGGGGCGGGAGGCATTGCATTCTGCAAAAATTGTGACAGACACTAACTACACTAGACAGCTGGATATTTCTCACATGGCTGCTGTGGCAGTAGAACCCACAAACAGTGACTACAGGAAGACTGACATTTTTATTTAAAAAAAACATTTCAGACAACCATCTCCTTTAGAACTTGTATTGATTCCTGTTCTGTCAAATTGTGATTTCACACACATGCATAGCTGTGTCCGGTTTCGGATTAGAACCCCAAAGTAGTGAGTACAGGAAGACTGAGCACTGTCTTTGAAAAAAGTAATTATCAAAGCACCACCTTCTTTTACACTTTATTATTTATTGTCACTTCAAGTCTGGCATTTACACACATGGATAGCTACCTAGGACTTCTGTTAACTTACCCACATACCCTGTTCATTTACTGAGTGCAATTTAAATGAGTAGAACACAAGTTTGAATCTTAAGTTGGGTATTGCACTGCATTTATTTCTGACATATCATGGCACATTATTTACTAATTCACTTTTATCAGTTGACTGGTGTCAGATTAGAACCCACAAGCAGTGACTATAAGAATACTGAACACGTTATGTGCAATAAACTAATTATCAAATCACCATTTCCTTTTAAACTTTTGTGATTAATGCTGCAAGAAATCTGTCATATACGCACAAGGATAGCTGTCTAGGAGTCCCATTAACTTACTCATATACTCTGTTCATTTATTGAGTGCAACATACAACATATTTCAGACAATGAGCAGACCAGAACAATGACTCTTAATCTGGGTAGAGCACAACAATAACTGATGGTTGGAAGCTATGCTACACAGTACTGCATGATTACTTGCTTTACCATTTCAGACAGGCATTGACACATTAATAAAGATGTAAGATGTCCCAGATATGTCATTCCTGACTGTTAAGACCACAGAATCTGAATTTACTTTACTGTAGTTATGCATTAAGGTATTTGATGACTTTTCTACTTACCACACGCTTCCCTCATCCTGGCCAAATGCCCAGCATGGGACTGAACATTGCAAACCCCTTCTTCTGCAGCTGTGGTAAGAGAAGGAAACCATTATGCATACCAGTTTTGCACAGATTCAGCTTGTATATTTATAAATTATTGGTGCATATACTTACATATCAGTGGGCTTTGCTCAGCCCTAGCCACTCTTGCCCAGGTTTCCAAGGTTCCCCTCTTCCTACTTCTCAGATCATCATAGTGGTGACGAAGCTACTGACCAGTGCAGGGGATACCAGTAACACTGTTTAGGTCCCTGACCAAACGATCCCAGGCCTCAGATTTATATTATGAGCACTGGTAGTTGCCTTGCAGCAGCCGGGGTCCATACTAGTCTACTAGGAGCCCAACAAAAACTCTGGACTCTTGCACTCCCCATTTTTGTGCACAAAAGCACACTCCCTTACCTACAGCAGCAGCCATATCCACAGCCAAGGTAAGACTCCAAAGAATGATATGAAATTCCTGCCTACTCGCCTTTAAATAGGCTGCATTCCTGCCCTTGCATGTCATACTGTAACGTTCAAAAAAGCAGTGCTTTGCTTAGTATCTCGCAAACTCGCGAAACCATTTAAGTGGAGTTTAGCATCGTGCAAACTCAAGCAAACCATGTTTTAGTGAAGCTTAGCAACATGCAAACTAGAATAGACTGCTGACCATGTTTAAACACTGCTTAGCATCGCGCAGATTTTCTAAATGTAACGATTTTTTTAATTTAAACTAAACCAATGCTTCAGTCATCTGACACATTTTCACAGCAATATATGTAAACTGTATTACTGGTCAGGACTTGAACCAAGGACCTACTTCACTGTAGGTTATGACTCAACCTATTTAGCTACTGGGACAGTGTAGGGAAAGAATAGTTGTGTAAGAACTTACCAAAACCTTAGATGTCCTTCTCTTCTATGTTGCAGTATTCATAACAGTCAGGTGGTTGCTGCCTGCAGCACTGGACATCCGGCCAGTATACCAAAGTCTTTGAATGTGGGGGTATGTACGACATCTGGTGTCAGTGCCATAAATTGATGTAGGATATAAAAGTGATGTCTGCATGTACCCCCCCCCCTTCAGAATGGGCTGCAGCACACAGTAGTACCCTTGTCAAGTAAGTAGAGAAGAGATAAAAAAAGCCTTTCAGACTCGCACGCAGGACCAGACCAGTGTGTGCTTAAAAGGCCTGTTTCTGTTGCTGACGTTAGCTGGATGGGATCATGTCCCCCAGGAAATAACACGTGAAAAGGTAAGGAGAGAAAACAGGGGGTAGGAGGGAGGGACTGAATACTGTAACATGGAAGAGAAGGACATATAAGGTTATGGTAAGTTCTTACACAACTATTCTACGTCCTTCTATTCTCATGTTGCAGTATTCATAATAGTAGGGAGAGTACCAGAGCTATTAGGTATGAGACTGGGTGGAAGGATGTGGTCCTTGGTCAATGAGACCTTGTAGGATAGATCTGGCAAAGGCAGTTCCAGCCCTGGAGATCAAATCTAATTGGATTTGTAATGCTTGGTAAAAGTATGAAGTGATGTCCAAGTAGGTGCTTCTAGGATAGAAGCATAGTTTACCCCTTTGAAAAAGCCAGCTGAGGAGGCAGCTGCTCTCGTGGAATGGGCTTTAACATTCCCAGATAAAACTTTGCCATGAAGAGAATAACATGTATAAATGGTCTTGGAGATCCAAGAAGATATAGTCTGTTTAGAGACACCTTTCCTAAAGCCCTTGGGTGAAAGGAGATGAACAGTTGGTCAGATATCCTGACAAATTTGGATTTGTGTAGGTAATAACTAAGTTGTCTGTGGATGTCTAAGGAATGTAGAGTCCTTTCTGAGGAATTCTGAGGTTGAGGGTAGAAAACAGGGAGGTTAATGGTCCGATTTAGTGAGAGCTCATTAACCACCTTAGGCATGAAGGAAGGATTAGTCCTAAGAGACTCTGACCTTATGGAAGATTAGGTAAGGAGGAATGGCCATCAGGGCTTGTATTCTGATACCCTCCTGACGGATGTGAGACCCACCAGCAGAACTGTTTTCAAGGTACATAGTTTGAGGGATGCTGAGTATGCTGGCTCAAACAAAAGGTGGTAATGTAAGTTTCTCAAGTACAAAATTTAAGTCCCAAAGTGGAGGTATAGGTTTGCGAGGGGGGTCTGATGTGGAGGACCCCTTTCAAAAATAGCTTAACTTCCAATCTGGATGCCAAAGGAGGAGTCAAGGGCAGACGAGCTGAAATGGCAGACAAGTAGACCTTAACTGAGGAATACGTTAGTCCTGAATGACGTAGCTCAGACAAGTAGGAAAAGACCATAGGTACAGGAATGAGAAAAGGATCCTGGTTTTTCTTTTGACACCATCTGAGAATCTTTTCCATTTTGATACATAGTTTCTAATAGTGCTAGGCTTTCTGGCCTCCTGCAGAAGACTGAGTACATCCTCTGAGTATAGGTGTCTGAAGGGGATTAGAACTCTTATCACCCATAAGGTCAGTCTGAGGTTGGTCACCTGAGGGTGTACTAGGGATCCCCTGTCCTGTGTAAGTAGATCTAATTGGTGGGGTAACCTGTGATGATTGCCCTTGGCTAAAAGATGGAGAAGGGGAAACCAATGCTGTCTTGGCCAAAAGGGGGTCACAGCAGGATTTTTGGTTTGTCCCTCTGAATCTTCAGAAGGACCTTTTGAATTAGTGTGAAGGGGGGAAGGCATAGAGATACATCCCCTCACCCCCCCCTCTTTTTCTTGAGAGGGGAGAAGACAGAGATACATCCCCTCTCAAGAAAAAGAGAAGGCGTCCACCTTCCAAGCTTCAGGATGTGGATTCCTTGTGCAAAATAGAGGGATCTGTCTGTTCTGGGAGGAGGCAAACAGATCTGCTTGTGGAATACCCCACCTGTGAATAAGATCCAGAAACAACTCTATTTGAAGCATCCATCTGTGAGAGGTTGCAGACGTTCTGCTGAGAGTGTCTGCCATAACATTCTCTGCTGAAGGGATTTACACTGCTTGGAGGTGGATATGCAGCATTGATGCTAAGGTCAAAATTTGAATGGCCACACTGCAGAGAGGGTAAGATCTCATCACCCACTGCTTGTTTATGTACCACAGGACAGTCATATTGTTTGTGATTACTTTCAATGTGCCTGGGACCAGGGCTTGTTGGAAGGTTTGCAGGGCTAGAGAAAGTGCCCTCATTTCTTTGATGTTAATATGGTCCGTTTGTCTGAGAGTAGACCATTTTCCCTGCACAGCGTTTTGTTTTTGGTTGTGCATATGCACTGCTCCCCACCCTATATCTGAGGCATCTATAAAGATCTGCTGTAATGGGGGGTACCTGTAGAAGGATGCCCTAGTTGTGATTAATGGCAGAAATCCACCATTGTAGCTCTATCTTCAGGCATGGTAGGAGAGGGAGAGGGGTAGCCAGAGGGTGAGAGTGTTGGCTCCACTGAATTTTCAGAACCCACTGGATCTTCCTCATATGTAGTCTTGCCAGAGACAGCATGGGTATCAGGGATGCCATGTAGCCCAAGACTTAGGAATTATCTGGCTGGTAAATGAGGTTGATTGAGAAGGTTTCTGAAGTAGAGAGTGAGGTCTGTTATCCTCTGATCTGGTATGAAGACTGTCATCCTGTTTGGTCTGAACCTGTACCCCAGGAAACATAGGTCTTGAGTGGGGGTCAGGTAGGATTTTACCTTGTTTACAGTGAACCCTAACTCTTCCAGGGTAAAGGTCACCCTTTGCATGTGGTGGTATAGGGTTTGACGGTCCAGGTGAGATATTAACAGGTTGTCTAGGTATGGGTATATTTGGATTCTCTGAGTTATGCAGTGAGCAATCACTGTAGCTAGGGACTTTGTCGATACCCGAGGTACTGTGGAGAGCCCAAAAGGTAATGCAGAGAATTGAAAATGCATGGAACCTACTGAAAAGCATAGTAATTTCCTGTAGTCTGGGTGTATGGGAATATGAAGCTAGGTGTCCTTCAAATCCAGAGCTACCATGAAGGCCTGGTTTGGGATAAGAGGCAAGCACAGCTGTAAGATCAGCATTCTGAAGGTGTGGACCTTGAGGAAAAGGTTCAGAACAGATAAATCCAGACGTGGTCTCCAAGGACAATCTTTCCTTGGGACCAGAAACAGCCTTGAGTAATAGCCCTTGTTTCTCTGCTGGGCAAGTGCCCTTTCTATGGTGCCCTGAGCCTGTAATTGGTGGAGAATGGAGGGGAAGAGATGAATCTGGTTTGATGAAGGTTGGAGTATTCCCTGGAAGGGGAACAATGTCAGTCATAAAGTAACCTCTCTGAATAATGGAGGGGACCCATTTTTCTGATGTGATCTTCCACCAGGAGGGTAGGGAAAGGTTGAGATGAAGGGAGAGGGGGGTGTTGGGATGTAGAGGCATTGAGTCACAGTGGAGGTGGTCTGGCTTGGTCAGACTGACTCCAAAAGGAAGTGGAAGAGGCAGTGAGGTGGGTTCTAGGAGTGGAGTGTTTCCTAGGTTGCTTTCTTCCCTTTTCCTAGGGTCGAGCAGAATGAGCAGACTGTCTTCTAAGGAAGCCAGTCCTTTGTGGATAATTCTTGTGGTTTCTGGGGATAGGTGACACCAACAAATGTTTCAGATTTTGTAATTCCTTTCCCTTTTCTTGAAGGGACTGGAGTAGTTCTGCTGAGGCTTGTCTGAAGAGACCCTTATTATCCACAGGGGCGTATTAGTTTGAACATCCAAAGGTAGGGGTTGTAGTCTCACCCAGGAGTATCTCCTCAGAACAGATCAGAAGCTGCTGATCATAGTTGCACTTTATAGAGTGTCTAGTCACTTGAGATGCTGTGGAAGGAAGGGTGTTGAGTTATGTCTTAGCAGGTGAATCTGCTATCTCAGGAAGGAGTGCTGAGGCCTCGCAGAGAGAGTGTCCAAGATAAACCTTGCCATGTGGGTTTGGTAATTAAGAGCTCTAATAACAAGAGTGGAGGAGGTATAGATCTTCTTACCTAGTCTATCCATGAACTTACTGTCCTTGTCAGTAGGGTAAAGAGAAGAAGATGAGAGCTTCCTGGAGGACTTATCAGCAGACACCGCTATTACTGCAGGGTCTACTGGTGGGTTCTTAAAAAGGAATAGAGTGTCTTGAGGTACTTTGTAGAACCTGTCTGGAAGTTTGTAAATCGGGCCTGGGAAGCAGCCAGAAAGGCATCATATGAAAGGCCGGAAGTAAGAGAGGGACAGCAGAAGGGTAGGTTGCTCCATTTGGAGTAAATCAAAGTACCTCTTCTTTGTGACAGAGACATCAGAGGCCTGCCATTTAAAATATTCCCTCATAAGAGAGACAGTATCTCCAAAAGTGCACTCCTCCCCTGGAGACTCAGGGCTGATGGAATCCTCTTCCTCAGGAGAGTTAACGGTCCTTTAGGGAATCAATCTGTGAGGAGTAGATCAAGGATTCCTCAGAGGAGGAATATTCTTCCTCTGATACTTCTAAGGCCTTCACTGGAGGGATGGCAGATTGGGGTAGTTGTGTTGAAGGGCCTGAAAAGGCCTGAAAATGTTCTGAGAAAAAACTTCCCACCTACGAACAGGTTGTTGTTTTGAATGTCTCAGCTTCTGTTTCCCCTTCAGAGGAGTGGATGGCTGTGTCTGTTTAGCAACCGTGGTCTGGGAGGATGTTAGTTTTGGAGTAGGCCCCTCTGACGCCACTAGCCGTGGTTCCCCTCTGCGATCAGGAGCTGATGGCTGTTCTACCTCAGCGGACTTGCTCATCGTTTCTGCCAACCCAGCTTCCACTGAGGTTCCCGGTATAGGTTGAGAAATGGAGGTCTGATGAAGAACCTGGCTTTCATCTGCCTCAAGAGCCTCACCGGATGCCTGAGGTGCAGTGTGGGAATCAGGCCTAACTTTTTTGGCCTTCTTCCGAGGCGGCTCGTCAGAAATGCCTATCCACCCTCCATTCCTAGTACTAGTCGCCAAAGTCTTTGGTTTTCCAAATATAATTTCAGTGCAGCCAGACAGCTGCAAAAAGTTTTTGGTACAAAAGATTTACAGATTGCACATATGTTTGTCGGCCTCGCCTAAGCAAAAACTCACTGATTGTGCGTGTCCTTGTGAGGAATTTGTCTCCCATAAGCACACTTCCCCGTTCTAGTGGACATGTACGTCTGAAAACAAGACAAAGGATGACAAAAACCCCAACAGGGCACTTATCTATATTGGTTGTCCAAATAAAGCTTGTGAACTGCTTCTCAAGCTGGCAATCAGGAGTCCGACTTTCACTGCGGCAGAAAAATTCTGAAGGGGGTACGTGTAGACGTCACTTTTATAGCCTACATTGGTTTATGGCTCTGACACCAGACGTCACACATACCCCCACTTCCGAAGACTTTGGTGTACTGGCAGAATGTCCAGTGCTGCAGGCAGCAACCTCCCGACTGTTATGAATACTGCAACATGAGAACTGAAGGACATTTTGAATATCTTCAGATATACTACAAAGGTGCCTGTAAGTGTAGCACAACTTCACTGTGCAGGTTTGCGCATTGCTAAGATCACCACACGTACAACAATGGAATACATCCGGTTTCCATTTTCAGATGTCTAGCGGATGTCTAATGTGAATGTAAGCAAAGCTAAGAATAACTAAGCAACATGCTGCCCCTCCCTAACAAGCACATGTGAAAAAAAAAATAAAACTGAATACATTCGTTTTTGATTTTTAGAAGGCTAACAGATGTCTGCTGTACATGCAAAGCGAAGCAATGTGCTGCACCATGCAAACAAGCATATAAACATAAAAAAAAAATAACAAAAATTGCAATTTAATGAAGTAGCCCTATGTTAATACCTTCACTCCAGAGGATTTCCCTGTCTAGCTCTCCCTTTCTGTACTGGCCCAGTGTCTTATTCCTGTGTTCCCTTACCTCTAAAGCTTGCACTCCAGCTCCAGGTCTTTTCTCTATCTCACTGATTGTCTCTGGAAAGTCTCCTTCTTCCTCCTTGGCTCTATCTTGCTTAACTTCCTCTCTGCCTCCCTCCCCCCTTTTTCAAATACCTATCTCACTCTAACAAACAATCAATAACGGACCACTACTGGTACAACAAACCAACGAAATGAGGAGCCACCAAGCTGAAGAGCACCAAACCAAGTCGTATCACAAATCAGCACTTTAATAGCCAAAAAAAAAAAAAAAAAAGAACATGTTCATGTTCGTTTTTTTTTGGCTATTAAAGTGCCGTTTTTGTGGTACGACTTGGTTTGGTGTTCTTCAGCTTGGTGGCTCCTCGTTTCGTTGGTTTGTCGTACCTAGCTCACTCTCTCCTGCCTCCTCCCCTGCCCCTCCCCCTTCTTTGTTACCTACAGTTCACCCCCAAGTCTATATAGTGATGCCATCACCTGCGGTGCCATTTTTAAAGTCCCTGACCAATTTCTGTCCTGCCCTGTTGTAGGCTGCTGGCTTCGCTCGTCGGTGAGTGCTTATTCAAACCAGCCTTAAAGTACCAATTTAAATAATATTGCTTTTAACACATTTGGTTGTAACATGTTCTTGCTTATGTAGTTGTGTACTTTTCTGAGTGAATCTTAGGCTTGGAATGTGTTCCCGCTGTATTTTGTGGTTTATTCGTTCAGCATACTTTGCACCCTACAGCTAAGACATTTTTATGAGTACGGACATCTACTGGTTCCAATACTGTGTAGCGAGTGGCTTTATTTGCTATCCCTATCATTGTATATGGTACAGGCTGTCTTTGTATGCATTTTAAAGGGTTTGAGCTGTAGTTTATTTTTGTTTTTTAATCAGTGTTACTGCATCACTGCTATACGAGTACCATCTTCCACTACACACAGTAAAAGAACTGCGTTTTAGACGTGTTAACCAGCTAGTGGTCTCATGAGCTACTCTTAATAATATATGTGGTACTGGCTGTCTTCGCAAGCTATTTAAAACAGTAAAATAACTATATTTAGACACGGGTACCAGACAGTGGTTTTATGTGCTTCTCTTAATATTTTATGTAGTACCGGCTGTAAAATAACTGCGTTTAGAAGAGTGTACCAGATACTGATTTTATGTGCTTCTTTTATTATTCTATGTAGTACTTGCTGTCTTCGGAAGCTAATTTAAAAGCTTGAGCTACAGGTTTCTTATTTTTTTATATGCTCGTCTTCTCTGCATCATTGAAATCAATGTATGTTCTTGTATACAGTAAAATGCTCCAGCATTTAGATACTTATTAGACTCATGTTAAATTCAGCATTTAGATGCTTAGACTAGACTCATTTAAATTCAGAGTTTAGTTGCTTAGACTAGACTCATGTTACATTTATCTGTAATGTGTAACCTCCATGCAGTCATCAAGTTGTCACCACTCCAATGTTGTACCTTGAAACCTTAACTGCTGTTGCATTTTTGACTGCGTTTATTGAGCTGTAACTGCTGCATTTGTTGACCTAGTAACTCTTCAACTTGCGGTTGTATTTTTTACCAAGTACCTTATCTGTTCATCATTTCTCCATGTTATCCATCTGCTCTACCCCTATCGTTTCTCACTTTATCCCTACAAATCCATTGTTCTATATGCATGAATTCTCACATCAAAACCCCCACTATCAAATCTACTGAACTTCCTAGTTGTATTCTCTTTCTCCTTCTACTAACAGTTATCCTATAATCATTTAACTTTTGTTTTCTTCTCTACAAACTAATATTGCTGCATTCCAACCTCTCCGGGTGTTTCCCAGTGTTCCACAAACCACCCTGGCACACCGCCCTTGAAAGAACATCTAAATGGGACTACTACAGTGCTTTGTAACCATACAGCCCAAAGAATTACAGGGTGTATTTAACTCTACTGTGGTATTACATTTACTACTATTTTAGCATAAATCACCCTAGTTTAGAGCTTTGCCATACATTTGCTAGCAGCTTACTGCAGTCTACAGACCCTTCTTTACTCCCTTATTTCCCTCACACTCCCTTGCCTCTTCCTGGCATATCCCACTAGTCAATCATAGTTTGGACACTAGGTGGCAGTGTTCACCCCATTTCATATTCCTACACTTAACCTACAGTAGCCCTGTGTTAGTACTTTCATCCCATATGATTCCCCTGTCTAGGTCTCCCTTTCTGTATTGGCCCAGTGTCTTATTCCTGTGTTTCCTTACCTCTAAGCTTGCTCTTCAGCTCCAGTTCTTTCCTCCATCTCACTGATAGTCTCTGGGAAGTCTCCTTCCTCCTCCTTGGCTCTACCAGCTCTGTTCGTCCTACGGTTTCACTCTGCTCCCCTACTCTGCCCACAATTCTCACCTGCCCCCAACACCTCTATACTTATAGCTACTTAACAACTCCCACTTTCAAACAAACCTATCAGCTCTCCCCACCCCGCATTACATCATATTCAACAAAGTACAGTTGTGTACACTTACCATAAATGTAGATGTTCGAGTGTATTCACTGTTGCAGTCATTACATTTGGGTAATCTGCTTGCAGGTTGCCCTCAGTCGGCCTGATTAACAAAGTCTTGGGTCCTGCGTCGGTTGCTGTCCCTTCTTCCATGATGTCAGGTCATCAGGGGTATAAAACATGCAGCAGACGCCATTACATCAGCTTTTCTTGCCCCAGATGTCAGGTGCCCCCCCTAATGGGGAGCAATTAAACATAAAAAATACAAAGGTATACCTCAAACAAAAAAGCAAATACACCAAAAAGGCTTTTAAGCATAGTAAAGGAAAGTAGAGGTAAAGCCAAAAGAAGTTAGGGGGAAGGAGGGAAGGTAACCAGGACTGCAACAGTGAATACACTTGAACATCTACATTTATGGTAAGCGTACACAACTGTACTATCTTCTTCGTGTTTCACTGTGCAGTCATTACATTTGGGTAGATTCCCAAAGCTATGGCTGGGAGGAGGAGTTTAGATAGCATTAGGAGCAGCTATAAGGCCCTGCAAGATTGAAGTGGCAAAGCCAGCTCTGGATTTAGAGAAAATTGGCAAATCGTAATGCTTGCTGAAAGTATGTACAGAACTCCAGGTAGCAGCTTCTAGGATATCCCTGGTAGGAACGCCTCTGAGAAAGGCTGTAGAAGTAGATGCAGCTCTGGTGGAATGAGGTCTGATCCCCTGGAGGATAGGTTTTCAATGGTGCTTGTAGCAGAAATGAATGCAATGGCTTATCCATTTAGAAATCGTTTGTTTTGAAATTGCCTTCCCCTCTGGCCCTGCAGCAAATGCTACCAGCAGTTGTTCAGATTTTCTTTGAGGTTTAGTCCTGTCAAAGTAGAATCTAAGTTCTCTGTGCACATCCAAGGAATGAAGAATCCGTTCCCCTTTGTTCTGTGGATTGGGAAAGAAGGTTGGCAAATGAATGGACTGATTTAGAGCCACACTGGATATCACCTTGGGCATGAAGGATGGATTGGTCCTGAGCGATACCCTGTCCGCATGAAAGATGATGAAAGGCTCCACTGCCATAAGGGCCTGTAATTCAGATACCCTTCTAGCTGAAGTGATTGCTAAAAGGAAAGCTGTTTTCCAAGAAAGAAATGTTAAGTCTGCAGTAGCAGCTGGCTCGAAAGGAGGGAGAGTGAGATTCTCCAAGACAAAGTTAAGGTCCCAGGCTGGGGTTGGAGCTCTCCTGGGTGGTCTCAAATTTTTGGCCCCTCTGAGGTACTGCTCGAGCAGTGGATGAGAGAAGAGGCGAGGTTCTGTGTTATAATGAGCTGAAATGGCTGAGGCGTGGATTTTAATGGAGGAAAAAAAAAAACAGGCCCTTGTGAAGCATCTCAGTTAAGTATTGTAAAATCTGAGGTAAATTGGGCGCTTCTGTGCTCATCCCTTGAGACTGGTTCCAGGCACAGAATCTTTTCCATTTTTCAGCATAAGATTTTCTAGTACTAGGCCTCCTTGCTTCTAAGATGATATCCATCACAGGTTTGCTGAGGGATGGTAAAGGAGAGATTAAGTAATTAGTCAGGCTGCAAGGTTCAGTGTTGGAAGCTGAGGGTGCAGAATCTGGTTCTCCTCCTGAGGCAGCAGGGAAGGAGTCTGAGGCAGGTGCCATGGAGATAACCGTGACACACTGCACAGGAGGGGGTACCAGTGTTGGCGCGGCCAGTATGGGGCAATCAAAATCATCCTTGGTTTGTCCTGTTTGACTTTTAGTAGTACTTTGGAGAGCAGAGGCAGAGGGGAGAAGGCATAGACTGATAGGTTTTTCCAGCTGAAAGACAGAGCATACACTTTCCAGGCTTGTTTGTGGGGAGACCTTGTGCAACATTTGTCCAATTGGTAGTTCTGGGGAGAGGCAAACAGGTCTATATCTGGGCTCCCCCATTTGCTTGTCAACATGTTGAAAATCCTTGGCTCCAGTTTCCACTCGTGTGGGTCCAAGAGGTTTCTGCTTAGTCCGTCTACCAGTGTATTTAATTTTCCTGGCAGGAATTGCTCTTGTAGGTGCACTTGGTAGCTCAAGGCTGTGTTCCACAATGCCATGGCTAGTCTGCAGAGGGGGTAAGAATGTGTACCCCCCTGCTTGTTTATGTACCACATAACAGTGGTGTTGTCCGTCTTTACCATTAGTTGTCCTGGAAAAATGTGGTCCTTGAAGGCTGTCAGAGCATTCTGTACAGCTAACATTTCTTTTTGATTGATATGCAGGTGCATTTGATTTGGGTTCCATTTGCCCTGAATGCACTTCCCTGCCAGGTGAGCCCCCCATGAATATTCTGATTCATAAGTTGGTGCTAGGCTATTGGCTCTAGGGCCTATACAAGCCTAGCCATAACAATTCCCTGGATATTTCGTCTTACAATATTTACTTCTCTGGACCCGTCTACCAGGGCGATTGACATGATCCCCAGGGTGAATTTCCTATCTCCCATCCAATCATCAAGGTTCCTTCTGAAGAGGGCCAAGGAGGCAGTCTGCTTGACATGTATGGGCAGTCTATTCCAGAGTATGGGGAGTCTCTGGGTCAGGAACCTATCCCTCCAGCATGTTTTGTTCATTGTGATGACAAAGTTTAGATCCCTGGAGCGTGTGGCTCTGAGGGATTGGGATTTCTTTAAGTGGAGCATGTCCAACAGCTCAGGGTTTGACATGGCCTTGTATGTTAAGCAGAGATCGCCTCTGAGTAGACGATATGCCACAGAGTACAGCTGGAGTTTTTTTTAGACAGTCAGCATATGGCATCTGCTTTAGCCCTGTGATTCTTTTAGTGAGGTATTTCTCTGGCCTTTCCAGCTGTTGCAGATGTCTTGTGAGGTACATATCAAATGGGGCATTATACTCTATAATGGGTCTAATGAGGGATGAGTACAGTGGAAAAATGACCTCCTTTTTTCTAGATGAAAAGTCCTTAGTGATGAGGTGTGCCACATAGAAGGATTTCCTGACTGTTGTGGCGTTGTGGTTATCAAAAGTGAGACCACTATCCACCTGTGTCCCTAAGTCTCTTATCACACTTTCGATGTTTAGTGGACTGCAACCTATGTGGTAATTCATGGGTACATGTTTTTTTCCAAAGGGGATAACTATACATTTCTTGGCATTAAGCTTGAGCCCATGGTTCTGGCACCAGGCATCTGTTTCTGTAAGGCCCTTTTGTAGAACAGCCACATCATTTGGGGATTCAATAATGGCTCCCAGTTTGCAGTCATCTGCGTACTTTGTTAGCCAGAGTCCCTTAGTGTTGGCCTGTACTTCAGAGAACTAGATGCCAAACAAGAGTGGTCCCAGGACTGAACCCTGAAGTACTCCACTTGTCACTTGTCTGGAGCTGGATTTGGAGGCGGCTATTTTTACAGTTTGGGTTCTGTCAGTAAGCCAGTTGGCAACCCATCGAGTGACGTAGGGATTTATGCCCAGCTTAGTAGGTTTATCTAGGATTCCAGAGTGGGAGATGGTGTCGAAGGCCTTGGCGAGTCCAGATAGGCTGTGTGGACCACCTTACCCTCCTCCACAGCTCTGGAGACTGATTCGAAGAAGTCAATCAGGTTCAGGAGACAAGATCGGCCCTTCACAAACCCAAACTGGGAGGGGTCCAGTGTTTGAAGGTTGCCAATGTCTTTGTTTATAAGTTCCATGATAATGCGTTCTATGCCCTTGCAGATCAGGCTCATCAGACAGATGGGATGGTAGTTCCCAGGATCCAAGGTGGCTCCCCCCTTGTGGAGTGGGGTAACTGTAGCTGTGCGCCACTCAGTGGGCACGAAGCCTGAGGTGAGGCTATGATTAAACATGACACTTAGGTGAGGTGCCAGTTCATTTTGTAGTTCATGTAGTACACAGCCTGGGATGTCATCTGGTCCCACGGATGCTGTATTCTTAGTTTTGAAGAGTGCGGCTTCTACCTGTGTGGCCGTGATTACCGGAATTTGGCAATCTTTTGGTATTGAGATGGGCCATTTAGGGGGTGAGAGGGGGGAGAAGTTGGCACTAAATCGATCTGCCAGGATATTGGCAATATCCTTGGGATCAGTATATTTAATGCCATTCTGTTGAAGCTCAGAGCAGATCTGAGCATTGCCATTTAGATTCTTGACATAACTATAGAATGCCTTGTGGCTGTCTTTGGAATCTTTGGCAATTTTATTTTCGTAACTAGCTTTTGAGGATTTAATGAGGGATCTCAGCTTCTTACTGAGGCTGGTGAGGGCTTTTTTTGCATCCTGGGATTTTCCTCTTTTCTGCAACAGTTTCTTCCTTCTGTTGTATAGTTTATTTATAGCAGGGGACCACCAGACTGGCTTCCTTTTTTTGGAAGAGAGCATCTTGGTTCTATTTGGGATGGCACGATTCATGCACGAGTGGATGTGCTCGTACAGTGCTTTAGTGTAGGATTCTGCAGTCTGTTGTTAGGGTTTGGGGGGCAGGGGGTGGTGTGAAAGGTAGTCCCTTGTTTTGGTGGCAGGCCTCTGCCCACGAAAGGAACTCTAGGAGTAGGCAAGGTATGACAGGAATCATTGTTTCTAGGTTTTGAGAATGTTGACACCATAGGCTTTTTAGATACCACTGTATTTTCCTCATATGCAGTCTTGCATATGTAATTAGAAGAATGCAGGAGGCCATGAACACCAAGGCTTGCAGTATTTGTCTTGCAGATAGCAGGGTTTTTGTGGCCACTTGTTTGAAGTAAGTTGCCAAATGAATTTGCTTTTCTGGCATGAGGTAAGCCATCTGGGAAGTTGTATTCAATCTTGCTCCCTGGAATATAATTTGTTGACAGGGTACCAGCTGTGATTTCTTTTCGTTTATGGTGTACCCCAGACAAGTTTGAACCCTTTTTACAAAGGCCAGATGATTCAAAAGTATGTCCTGGCTTTCTGCCTGAATTAGACAATCGTCCAGGTATGGGTATATTTGAATATTTCTTTGCCTGCAAAATGCAATACCCTGGGCACAGTAGATAAGCCAAAGGGCAGTGCAGAGAACTGATAGTGCGTGTAGCCTGCTTTGAAGCGTAGGTATCGTCTGCAAGATTCCCTGATTGGGATGTGTAGGTATGCTTCTTTTAAATCTAGTGTTGCCAACCAGGTATCTCTGCCTAGCATAGGAAGTAACTGGTGAAGAGTCAGCATCTTGAATTTTGGAATCTCCAAAAAGGAGTTTAGAGTAGACAGGTCCAGGATAGGATGCCATGACATGTCTTTCCTGGGTACCAGGAAAAGTCTCGAGTTGAAACCTTATCCCTTTTCCTCTCCTGGTACCAGATGAATAGCCCCCATGCTTAAGAGAGAAAATACTTGTTTTTGGGCCTCTGCCCACTGATTTGGGGGTAGGTCCCACTTGGTGTTGGCAACGTGTGGAAGTGAAATCTGTATCCCTAAGACACTATATTTAAAACCCATTTGTCCTGGGTAATGAGTTCCCAATTCTTTGCATCAAGAGCAATCTTTCCCCCCAAAGGGGCAGTCAGATGATAAGTGCTTGGAAATTTTAAAAGGAAGTCATTGAGACAGTTTACCATAGGGGGGAGTCTTATTATTTCCAGACTTGGAAGTGGAGGCCCCCCCACTGCTTAGTTCTGCGAGTCCCCTGGGACTGAAACCTGGGTTTTTTGCTGTGTCTGGGTTTGGCTTGAAAAGACCTGGAAGGGGATGGAAAGGACCAATTCTTAGAGGGCCAGTGCCTACTAAATCTAGGAGGCTGAACTTTTAAAAAATCTTTAACAGTTTGCATAGATTTAGCTTTAACTTCCATCTTTTTAAAAACTTCCTCAGCCTTGTTGCCAAACAGGCGGTCCTGATTTAAAGGAGCATCCAACAATTTAGCTTTAACATGATCAGGCAAAGATTGCTCCTTAGGCCAAGCATTCCTTCTGAGCACAGACCCAGTAACAGCAGCTCTGCAAGAGGCCTCTAATGAATCAAAACCACATTGCAAAGTATGTTTTCCAACTTGTTCGGCAGACTGCATTAAATCCTGTAATTCTTTATTTTCCACACAGTCAGGAATCCACATAATTTTCTGTTTAAGCAGTCCAATAATGTTGCTGATATTTTCACATATGAAACTGGCAGTTTAAAGCCCTAATGGCCAAGGTTGCAGAAGTGTAAACCTTCTTACCCCATCTATCCAGCGCCCTGGAGTCTCTATCAGAAGGGGTAGGATTTTTAGCAGTAGAAGCCTTACTGCCCTTGGGCCCCTGTGAAATAGTCTCTGGATCTGCAATAGGATTTTTGAAAAGGAACTTGTGGGACTCAGGGACCCTGTAGTATCTGTCAGGTTTTCTGGGAGCAGGAGGCAGGGAATCAGGGGCCAAACTAAATTCTGAGAAAGCATCATCAACAATGTCTAGTACAGGAGGAAAATACAGATGTGTACACTTACCATAAATGTAGATGTTCGAGTGTATTCATTGTTGCAGTAATTACATTTGGGTAATCTGCTGGCAGGTTGCCCTCAGTCGGCCTGATTAACAAAATCTTGGGTCCTGCGTCGGTTGCTGTCCCTTCTTCCATGATGTCAGGTCGTCAGGGGTATAAAACATGCAGCCGATGCCATTACATCAGTTTTTCTTAACCCAGATGTCAGGTGCCCCCCCTAATCGGGAGCAAATAAACTTAAAAACACAAAAGAATACCTCCAACCAAAAGCAAATACACCAAAAAGGCTTTTGAGCATAGTAAAGGAAAGAAGAGGTATAATAAGAGAGAAATAGAGGGCTGGGCGGGTGGGTAACCAGGACTGCAACAGTGAATACACTTGAATATCTACATTTATGGTAAGTGTACACAACTGTACTTTGTGCTTCGTGTTTCACTGTTGCAGTCATTACATTTGGGTAGAATCCCAAAGCTATGGTTGGGAGGATGGAATTATACAGCATTACGAGCCGCGGTGGTGCAGCGGTAGCATTGTCGCCTCACAGCAAGAGGTTCTCCTGTTCGATTCTCAGCTGGAGTGCCCTCTGTGTGGAGTCTGCATGTCCTCCCCGTGGTCGAGTAGTGTTCGAAAGACATGCGTGAATGGGTGGGCCTCCGTTGAAGGTTGGGCGTCAAGCTGGCACCTCGGCACCGTAAAAAGCTACTGCCAATCATTAGTGGACTGGAGTTCCGCTGTGGCGACCCCTAACCGGGAAAAGCCAAAAAAGAAAAACAACAACAACGAGCAGCTATAAGGCCCTGCAGGACAGCAGTGGCAAAGCCTGCTCTGGATTTAGAAAAGAGAGGTAAATGGTAATGTTTGGTGAATGTATAAACTGAGCTCCAAGTAGCAGCTTCAAGAATGTCTCTGGTAGGAACCCCTCTGAGAAAAGCTGCAGAAGTAGATGCAGCCGTGGTGGAATGGGATCTGATCCCCTTGGGGACAGGTTTACCATGGTGCATGTAGCAGAAACAAATACAATGGCTTATCCATTTTGAAATAGTCTGCTTTGAAATAGTCTTTCCCTCTGCCCCTGCAGCAAATGCCACCAGTAGTTGCTCAGATTTTCTTAGAGATTTTGTCCTGTTTAAGTAGAAAGTACAGTTTTGTACCTACCATAAATGTAGATGTTCGAGTGTCTTCACTGCTGCAGTCATTACACTTGGGTTATCCTGCCGTCAGGCAGTCCCACAGTCGGCTAGAGTTCCAAAGTCTTGGTCCGGTGTCGGTTGCTGCTGCCTCTTCCCTGACGTCAGTGCGCCAGGGTATATAAGATGCAGCCAACGTCATTTTCTTCAGTTTTTCTTGCCCCAGATGTCAGGTGCCCCCAAATAGGTAGACAATACATACTGCTAATAAAACATACATGAAAAATAAAACCAAAAAGTTCAGCTACCAGCAAATACACCACATAGGTAGTATAGGGTAGAAAAATGTAGATAAGTCCTAGCTAAGAAAGAGGGGATGGAGGGAGGGTAACCTGGACTGCAGCAGTGAAGACACTCGAACATCTACATTTATGGTAGGTACAAAACTGTACCATGTTCATCGTGTTTCACTGCTGCAGTCATTACACTTGAGTTGAATCCCAAAGCTGAGTCAGGGTGGCTGGTTCTATACAGGATTTGGCGTGGCTATAAGGCCCTGCAGCACTGCAGTGGCAAAGCCAGCTTTGGATATAGAGTAAAGAGGCAAGTGGTAATGCTTGGTAAAGATGTGCACTGAACTCCAAGTTGCAGCTTCCAAAATGTCTTTGGTAGGTATTCCTCTAAGGTAGGCAGTAGAAGTAGCAGTTGCCCTGGTGGTATGTGGCCTAATGTTTTATGGTACAGGTTTCCCATGCTGTGTGTAGCAGAACCGGATACAGTGTCCTATCCACTTTGAAATGGTCTGCTTTGAAATAGCCTTTCCCTGTGATACTGCAGCATATGATACAAACAATTGTTCAGTTTTTCTGAAAGCTTTTGTTTTGTCCAAGTAGAAGCGCAATTGCCTGTGTATGTCCAAGGAATGTAGAATTCTCTCCCCTTTATTCTGGGGATTTGGATAAAATGTTGGCAAGTGAATAGTTTGGTTAAGAGCCACACTGGATACCACCTTAGGCATAAAGGAAGGGTTTGTTCTTAAAGAAACCCTGTCTTGGTGGAAAATGATGAAAGGCTCCACTGCCATTAGTGCCTGCAGTTCTGAGACTCTTCATGCTGAGGTTATTGCCAGAAGCAGAGCAGTTTTCCATGATATATATTTTAACTCTGCTGAATTGGCTGGCTCAAAAGGAGGCAAAGTGAGCTTTTCCAAGACGAAATTGAGGTCCCAAGTAGGTGTTGGTGCTCTCTGGGGCGGTCTTATGTTTTTAGCCCCTCTGAGGTACTGCTTTAGCAATGGGTGAGAGAAAATAGGAGAATCTGTGTTGTAATGAGCCGAGATGGCAGAAGCGTGGATCTTAATGGATGAGAAGGATAGTCCTTTGTCCAGCATCTCAGTTAAGTATTTTAGTATCTGAGGAATGTTAGGGACAAGAGGATCAAGGTTTTGAGCCTGGTTCCAGGCACAGAATCTCTTCCACATTTTGAATAAGATTTCCTGGTGCTAGGCCTCCTGGCCTCCAAAATGACATCCATAACAGCTTTAGAGAGAGGAGTTGTCTGTTTGGCTAATGAATCTGCCATGCAGCCAGGTTTAAGGTTTTGAGCTGACTGTACAGGATCTGATTGTTTTGCTGAGTCAGAAGGTGTGGAATTTGAGGCAAAATCCAAGGTGGGCCTTGAGCTAAGTTCTTTAAGATTGGGTACCAATGCTGGCGTGGCCAGTCTGGAGCAATCAGAATCATCTGTGGTTTTTCTTGTCTGGCTTTTAGGAGTACCTTTGAAAGGAGAGGCAGAGGTGGGAAGGCATAAACATTTAGGCTTTTCCAGCTGAACGAAAGAGCATCTACTTTCCATGCTTGTGTGTGATAAGTCCTTGTGCAGAATTTTTGTAGTTGGCAATTCAGTGGTGAGGAAAAACATCTATGTCCGGGCACCCCTATTTTTGCATTATCATGCTGAAGACCTGTGGATTTAATTTCCACTGGTGAGGATCCATGATGTTTCTGCTTAAGTCGTCTGCCGGAGTGTTTTTCTTTCCTGGCAGGAATTGTGCTTGCAGATGAACTTGATAGGTTATAGAGCTGTGTTCCACAAGGTCATGGCTTGTCTGCATAGGGGGTAAGAATGAGTGCCCCCTTGTTTGTTTATGTACCACGTTACTGTGGTGTTGTCTGTCTTTAGTAGTAATTGTCCTGGATGCAGAAGATCCTTGAAAGCTGTAAGGGCATTTTGTACAGCCAACATCTCTTTTTGATTGATGTGAAGATGCATTTGGTCTGTGGTTCATTTGCCCTGAATACATTTTCCTACCATGTGTGTTCCCCAGGCATAATCCGAAGCATCTGTTGTTAAAGTCTGCCTGGCTGTGGGAAGACTGAAAGGCTGACCCTTGTTGAGGTGACATGCCTGTGCCCACCATCGAAACTCCTGTTGTAGGCAGGGAATTAGTGGTATTACTGTTTCCAAGTTGTGAGAGTGTTGAGACCAAACACTTTTTAGGTACCATTGTAATTTCCTCATACGCAGTCTTGCATATGGAATTAGTAGTATGCAGGATGCCATGAATCCCAAGGCCTGCAGAATTTTTCTTGCAGGGAGTTGGGACTTTGTTGCCATCAACTGAAAATTCTGAGTCAGTTGTCCTTGTTTGTCTGGCATGAGATAAGCCATCTGGGCCATTGTATTTAAGCTGGCACCCAGGAATATTATCTCTTGTGAGGGCACTAGTTTTGATTTATTTTCGTTTACTATGTACCCTAGGCAACGTAATCTTTTTACGAATGCCAGATGCTTTAGGAGAATGTCCTTGCTCTCTGCTTGAATCAGGCAGTCGTCCAGATATGGATATATTTGAATTCCTTTTTGTCTGCAAAATGTAATTACTGGTGTCAGGCACTTTGTGAAGACCCTGGGCGCAGTAGATAAGCCAAAGGGCAGTGCAGAGAATTGGTAGTGAATTGAATCAGCTATGAATCTGAGGTATCTTCTGCAATTTTGTCTGATAGGCACATGCAGGTATGCCTCTTTGAGGTCCAAAGTAACAAGCCAAGCTTTCTTGCACAACATGGAAAGGAGTTGCTGTAGTGTCAACATTTTGAATTTCGGAACATCCAGGTAAGTATTTAGAGTAGAAAGGTCCAGAATGGGTCTCCAGGCTTTGTCCTTTCTGGGGACCAGGAAGAATCTTGAGTAAATCCTTGTCCTTTTTCCTGCTGTGGTACTTTTTGAATAGCTCTCATGTCCATGAGGGCTGTAATTTGTTTTTGTGCCTCTGCCCATTGATTTTGTGACAGGTCTGGCATTCCTTTTAGCCTTGGAAAAGTGTGAAAGTGGAACCTGTAACCTTGAGACACAATATTCAGCACCCATTTGTCTTAGGTGATTGCTTGCCAGTTTTGAGAAAAAAGTGCTAGTTTCCCCCTAAGGGAGCTGCCAAAAGGGAAGAGTTTGGTATTGGAAGGGGGAAGTCATTGGGACTGTTTCCTGTAAGGTTGTGACTTGTCCTCACCTCCTTTTGGGGTTGAAGCACCCCACTGTTGTGGTCTGTAAGAGCCTTGTGGCTGAGATCTGCCTCTTGGGCGTCTGTATCTGCCTCTTTGTGGCCTGTCTGACACTGGAAAGGACCAATTTTTTGTAGGCCAATTCCTGCTAAATCGTGGTGGCTGTACCTGTAAGAAATACTTCACTGTTTGCATAGATCTTGCCTCATCCTCCATTTTCTTTAATACCTCTTCTGCCTTAATACCAAATAAATTATCTTGCTGCAAAGGAGCATCCAATAATTTTGCCTTAACATGATCTGGTAAACTTTGTTCTTTCAACCAAGCATGCCTTCGAATCACAGATCCTGTAACTGCTGCTCTAGAAGAAGCTTCTAATGAATCAAAACCACATTGCAAAGTATGCTTTCCCACTTGTTCAGCTGCATGCAATAAACCCTGCATTTCCTTATAATCAGGTTGTTCTGCATTTGTACTCATTTTCTGTTTTAATTGTAACAGTAAATATTGTTGGTATTTAAGCATGTGAAACTGGCAATTTAAAGCCCTCACTGCTAAAGTTGCAGAGGTGTAGACTTTCTTCCTCCATCTGTCTAATGCTCTAGAATCCCTATCCGAGGGAACTGGATTTTTAGCTGTGGAAGCCTTTACCCCTTTGGGACACTGGGGAATAGTTTCTGGGTCAGCAACAGGGTTTTTATAAAGAAATTTGTGAGAGTCAGGGACTCTGTAGAACCTGTCTGGCTTGACTGGAGCTGGGGGTAAAGAATCAGGATTTAAACTAGATTCAGAGAACACATCATCCACAATGTCCAACACTGGCGGAATAGCAAGGGGCCTGTGCTGAGGCAATAAAAGAAAATCTCTGAGCCTTTTCTTGGATTCTGAGTAATCCTGGCCCTCCCAATGGAAATGCTCCCTCATGGTATGTACAGTTTCCCCAAAGGAGTAATCCTCAGGTGGAGAGGCTGAAGGAATTGATTCTTCAGCATCAGAGTCCTCATAGGGGGGTAAAAAATATCCCTGGTCTGAAGAGGAATCAGAATATATAAAAACCTGGTCAGAGGAATCATAATCTGTATCCTGCCTAGACCTTTTATCAGGAGGGGGATGGGAACCCCTGATCAGAGTTATCAAGTCTTCGGCCATTTTGAGCATCTGTTTTTTAGGCATGGAGGCCTGTCCAGGTGAATGCTGTACTTGCTTCTTTGTCTTTAAAGTAGTTTTAGTCTTGGCTGTAGATGCAATGGTAAGGTGTGTAGGCCTGAAAACACCCTCAGAAGCCGATGCCTGCTCAGCGGCTCCAGA
Organism: Protopterus annectens; assembly: GCF_019279795.1. Lineage (NCBI taxonomy): Eukaryota > Metazoa > Chordata > Ceratodontiformes > Protopteridae > Protopterus > Protopterus annectens. The sequence goes on along the minus strand of NC_056738.1, from coordinate 412,862,065 downwards.
CCCATTTGAAGGGTTAATCTCCGTTATCCCAACACCTTGAGTATCCAAAGGCCTAGGCACCTCCACGTGGGAGTCGGTCGCGGCCTGTGGTTCTGAAGTAGCGGGTGTCAGGGGCTGCGAAAGCGCCTCACTGAAAACCGGCGAACCAGCGACTGGCCTAGAAGAGGCTTCGTCGTCAGTTTTTGGCCTTGGGTGCCTGTCCTTATCTTTATCTCTGCGTTTTTTGTGCATAACGGTCGTCGGTTGTTCTGACAGCATTGTATAATTAAACCTTCGGCCAAAGTAATGGCGAGCAAAATCAAACCGATGTTTAATAGTGCGTTTGTTAAATCTAGCATAAAACCGACAACTAGTGATGTCGTGATCTGGGCCTAGGCAGGGAATAGAGTAAGAATGAAAATCCTTATGAGGTATTTGCTTCCCACAAGAAATACAATTATTAACTTTTACTGACATCGGTCTGAGGCAAGAAAAAGTTCCCTCAACGGGGTACTTAGCTTTATTGAAGACATCGGTTCTGAAATCGAATTTGATATCTCAGGAGTCGGCCGACTGGCACTTGCGAACTGCTTTTGCTTCGGGCACCACGCAGCAAGAAAGACTGAAGAAAATGGTGTCGGCTGCATCTTATATACCCCTGGCGCACTGACGTCAGGGAAGAGGCGACAGCAACCAATGCCGGACCAAGACTTTGGAACTCTGGCCGACTGCAGGACCGCCTGACGGCAGAATAATCCAAGTGTAATGACTGCAGCAGTGAAACACGATGAACATTCTTAGTTGTCTGTGTACATCCAATGAATGCAGAATCCGCTCCCCCTTGTTCTGTGGATTTGGGAAAGAAGTTGGCAGATGAATGGTCTGATTAAGAGCCACACTGGATACCACCTTAAGCATAAAGGATGGATTGGTCCTGAGGGCCACCCTGTCCGGATAAAAGATAATGAAAGGCTCCACTGCCATGAGAGCCTGTAGTTCTGAAATCCTTCTAGCTGAAGTGACTGCTAAAAGAAAAGCTGTCTTCCAAGACAGACATTTTATGTCTGCAGTAGCAGCTGGTTCAAAAGGAGATAGGGTGAGTTTTTCCAGCACAAAATTGAGGTCCCATGCAGGAGTTGGTGCTCTCCTGGGAGGTCTCAAATTTTTGGCCCCTCTGAGCAGGGGATTCAGTCTTTGTCCATGCTGGTGTGAATGACCTGAGACGTACCTCCCTGGACTACATGAAAAGAGACATAGAGGAGCTCTCTGAGCATGTAGCCCAGGCCGGTATGACCCTGACCTTGAGTAGCATCTTACCCTCACCAAGAATGATGCCACAATATGAAGACAAGATGATAAATTTCAACAATTGGCTTAAGTGTTGGTGTCATTCAAAGGATCAATGCCTGTCAGCCTGGGATGACATGCTCGACAAGCCACGATGCTTCGCTAGGGACGGCTTGCACCTGTCACCCCTGGGCTTTCAGATATTGGCAAAGGCTCTTGCTACACCCATAGTGCCTTTTTTAGGCAAGGCTCAAAAGACAAACCCACCTCCATAGGTATCACAAGGGATAAGAAACTAAGAGTAATGCTACTCAACGCCAGAAGTCTAAACCTCAAGATGCACACTCGAAACTCTCCTTAGCATGGAGAACATCGATATCTGTGCAGTAACAAAAACCTGGTTCAAGGCTCCCGAGAGCATCCCAGCACTACCAGGTTATACCTCATACCATGCTTTTCGGCCCCAAAACTTGGACCAAACCACAAAAGGAGGGGGAGTATCAATATTCGTCAAAGATACCCACACCTCCAGGTTGGTGGCACAGCACGAAGCATCAGAGACTATCCATGTGCAACTAACTGTGGGTAAAACTGCCTTCCAGTTTATAGCCTGCTACAGACCACCCTCCCAAACACAGGAACCCCACTTGGCCTTCCTGAGAATACTGGAAAACATGAAGGTCTCTCTAAACACCATTATATTGGGTGACTTCAACTACCCAAACATAGACTGGGAGCATTACTCTAGCTCCAACACCCTAGCCCAAAGGTTCCTAGATTTTATAAACTCAAATGCTATTGAACAACTTGTTACCACTCCCACAAGAGGGGAAAACATACTGGACCTGATCATCACCAACATGGGGACACTATGCTCCAGACCAGAAGTGTATCCCTCACTGGTAAGATCAGACCATAAACTAATCTCACTGGATATTCACATCCCGACCCCACCCCCTGCCCAGAAAACCACAGTGAAAAACTTCTCTAAAGCAAATTTCACACGCCTCAAAACCGAGGCAAAATCCTTCAAAGCCCGGCCTGTGGAAAATGCCCAGACCGCAGAATCCTTTATAAGCATTCTATGAACACCTTCAGGAATGCATGGATCATGCAATCCCAAATAAAACCAAGACCCAATCCTCCAAAGGCAGGCGTCCTGTCTGGTGGACCCCAGCCATAAACAAACTATACAATAGAAGGAGGAAGCTACTACATGATAGAGCAAAATCCCAAAAGGGAAGGCATCTCTGATTAGTATTAGCAAAAACTACGGGCACTCATAAAATTGTCTAAGGCCAGCTTGAGAGAAAAATTGCACAGGACACTAAGGATAATCACAAGGCTTTCTTTAGTTATGTTAGGAACCTGGGTGGGAATTCCCAGATATGCTCAGAATTAGTCCAAAATGACAAAAATACACCGAGCCCACAGACATTGCCAACATCCTAGCTGACAGGTTCAGTGCAAACTTCTCCCCCTCTCCCCACCAAAGGGCAAATATCTATCCCAACAGAGTGCTGCCCCTGACATCTCAGATGCTCAGGTAAGAGCCGCCCTCTCCAAAGCAAAAAACACAGCATCAATGGGACCAGATGGTGTCCCGGGCTGAGTCCTACATGAACTCCAAGAAGAGCTAAACCCAAACATAAAACTACTGTTCAATCTTAGCCTTACTACAGGATATGTACCCAAAGAGTGGCGTGCAGCAACAGTGGTCCCTCTCCACAAAGGTGGTGCCTCAACGGATCCTGGAAACTATCGCCCCATAAGCCTGACTAGCTTGGTCTGCAAAGCTATGGAAAGGATCATCATGGACCTCATAAATAAAGATATTGGGGACCTACAGACACTGGATCCTACCCAGTTTGGCTTTGTTAAGGGCAGATCCTGCCTCTTAAACCTGGTCTATTTCTTTGAAACAGTCACCAAGGCCATTGACGAGGGGAAGGTGGTCCACACAGCCTACCTGGACCTCGCAAAAGCCTTCGATACAATACCCCACTCGGGCATTATAGATAAGCTCACCAGCTTAAATATAAACCCCTATGTCACTAGATGGGTTACAAATTGGCTCAAGGACAGAACCCACATGGTTAGAATTGCTGGAGCCATGTCAGACTCCAAACCAGTTACAAGTGGCGTCCCACAAGGCTCAGTCCTGGGACCTCTCTTGTTCTGTATATATTTCTCGGTGGTACAGGCCAACACGGAAGGACTGTGGCTGACCAAGTTCGCAGATGACTGCAAACTGGGTGCCATAATCAACTCTCCAGCCGACACAAGCATCCTCCAAAAGGGCCTCATAGAAACAGACAACTGGTGCCAGAGCCATGGCCTCAAGCTAAACGCCAAAAAGTGTATAGTCATCCCCTTTGGCAAAACAAAGTGCCCAAATTACCACATAGGTGGTAATCCATTAAGTACAGAAGAAGTCATTAGGGACCTGGGGACCCAAGTTGATAGCAATCTCTCATTTGACAACCACGTGGCCAAAGTGGTTAGAAAAACATTTTATATAGCCCACCTAATCATGAAGGGATTCACATCTAGATCAGGGAGGTCATTGTACCTCTTTACTCATCCCTCATCAGGCCCATAATTGAGTACAATGCCCTTTGGGATGTACCTTACCAGACACCTGCAGCAACTGGAAAGACCCCAAAGTACCTCACCAAGAGGATCAAAGGGCTCAAACAGATGCCATATGCTGCCCGGTTAAAGAAACTCCAACTCTACTCAGTGGCATACCGCCTGCTCAGAGGCGATCTGTGCCTGACGTATAAAGCCATGTCCAACCCAGAATTAATGGACATGCTGAACCTCAGAAAATCCAAATCCCATCGAGCTCTGGCCGAGAGATTTGAACCTCAGCACTGAAATAAATAGGACATGCTGGAGGGACAGATTCATAACCCAGAGGCTCCCTTCACTCTGGAATAAAATCCCAGTCCAGGTTAGGCAGAGTCCCACATTGACTCTCTTCAAGAGGAATCTTGATGAGTGGATGGGAGATCGTAGGTTTACCCCGGCTATCACTTCTGTGTCACTGTTAGACAGAGGCACAGTATACTAACCTCAAAAAAAGGCATAGCAAAATTAATTTAAAATGGGTGGCGAAAGCCAAACACACTCTGGCTAGGCTTATAAATGCCCTAGGGCAGATAGCCTAGTATGAACCTATGAACCTATGAGAGGAGGCTCTGTGTTGTAATGAGCCGAAATGGCAGAGGCATGGATTTTTATAGAAGAAAAAGATAGGCCCTTGTGAAGCATCTCAGTTAAATACTGCAGAATCTGAGGAATATGGGGCATTGCTGTGTTTATTCCTTGTGCTTAGTTCCAGGCACAGAATCTTTTCCATTTATCAGCATAAGATTTTCTAGTACTAGGCCTTCTAGCCTCCAAAATGACATCCATCACAGGTTTAATGAGAGATGTGACTAGTGAAATGAGTTGATTAGCCATGTTGTAAGATTCAGAGTTTGGAGCGAAGTGTGCAGAATTTGATGGTTCTGCCGAGACAGTAGATAAGTTGTCCGAGGCAGGTACCAAGGAGGAAGGTGTGACATATTGCTTAGAAGCGGGTACCAGTGTTGGTGAGGCCAGTCTGGAGCAATCAGAATCATTTTCGGTTTTTCCTATCTGACTTTTAGTAAAACCTGGGAGAGCAGAGGCAGAGGAGGAAAAGCACAGACTGATAGGTTTTTCAAACTGAAAGATAGAGCATCCGCTTTCCAAGCTTTTTTGTGATGAATTCTTGTGCAGAATTTGTCCAACTGATAGATCTTTTTGCCTCTCCCCAAAACTATGTCTGGGCTCCCCCATCTTCATGTCAACATGCTGAAGATTTGTGGATCCAGTTTCCATTTGTGTGGGTCCATAAAATTTCTGCTTAGTTCGTCTGCCAGAGTATTTTGCTTTCCTGGCAGGAATTGAGCTTGTAGATGTATTTGGTAAGTCAAGGCCGTGTTCCACAAAGCCATGGCTAGTCTGCAAAGGGGGTAGAAGTGGGTACCCCCCTGCTTGTTTATGTACCACATAACTGTGGTGTTGTCCTTCTTCATCAGTATTTGTCCTGGATGAAGAAAGTCCTTGAATGCTGTCAGAGCATTCTGTACAGCTAGCATTTCTTTCTGGTTGATATGTAGGTGCATTTGATTTGGGCTCCATTAGCCCTGAATGCATCTCCCTGCCAGATGGGCCCCCCCCCCAAGCATAATCTGATGCGTCTGTAGTCAGAGTTTGGGTGACAGGGGGTGGAATGAATGACAGTCCCTTGCTTTGGGGACAGGCCTCTGCCCACCATAGGAACTCCTGTTGCAGGCAAGGAATGATAGGAATCATTGTTTCCAGGCTGTGACAATGTTGACTCCATAAGCTTTTTAGGTACCATTGAAGTTTCCTCATATGCAGTCTTGCATATGGAATTAGTAGAATGCAGAAAGCCATGAACCCCAAGGCCTGCAGAATTTGTCTTGCAGATAGCTGGGTCTTTGTGGCCATTTGTTTGAAGTATGTTATCAATTGAATTTGTCTGGCATGAGGTAAGCCATGTGGGCAGTTGTATTCAAGCTTGCACCCAGGAATGTAATTATTTGAGAGGGTATCAGTTGTGATTTCTTTTCGTTTATGGTGTACCCTTAGGCATGTTAGAAGCCTTTTTACAAACACCAGATGTTGTAGAAGAGTTTCCTTTTTTTCTGCCTGAATTAGACAATCGTTCAGATAAGGATAAATTGAATGTTTCTTTGTCTGCAAAATGCAATTACTGGTGCCAGGCACTTTGTGAACACCCTGGGCGCAGTAGATAAGCCAAAGGGTAGTGCAGAGAAAGTACAGTTGTGTACACTTACCATAAATGTAGATGTTTGAGTGTATTCACTGTTGCAGTCATTACATTTGGGTAATCCTGCTGGCAGGTTGCCCTCAGTCAGCCTGAATTCCAAAGTCCTGGGTCCTGCATCGGCTGCTGTCGCCCCTTCCCTGACGTCAGGTCGTTAGGGTTATAAAAGAAGCAGCCGATGCCATTTTCTTTAGTTTTTCTTGCCCCAGATGTCAGGTGCCCCCTAAAAGGGTTGCCAAAATGTGTGTGTGTGTGTGTATATATATATATATATATATATATATATATATATATATATATATATATATATATATATATATATATATATATATATATATATATATATATATATATATAATTACATGCACCGATATAAACTTTACCTTCATCTACAAGCAAATACACCAGATAGGTTGTATAAATCAGAGAAGGAAAGATAGGTTCCATCAGAAGAAAAGGGGGGATGGCGGGTGGGTAACCTGGACTGTAACAGTGAATACACTCGAACATCTACATTTATGGCAAGTGTACACAATTGTACTATGTTCTTCGTGTTTCACTGTTGCAGTCATTACATTTGAGTAAAGTCCCAAAGCTATGGGTGGGAGGCTGGAGCTAAACAGCATTAGGAGCGGTTATGATGCCCTGCAGAACTGCAGTGGCAAAGCCTGCCCTGGATTTAGAGTAGAGAGGCAGATGATAGTGCTTTGTGAAGGTGTACACTGAACTCCAAGTAGCAGCGTCTAAAATGTCATTGGTATGTACTCCCCTGAGAAAGGCTGCTGAAGTAGCTGCAACTCTGGCTGAATGTGGCCTAATGCCCTTAGGCACTGGCTTGCCATGGTGTACATAGCAGAAACGATTGCAGTGGCCTATCCACTTTGAAATAGTCTGCTTTGAGATAGCCTTTCCTTGTGATCCTGCAGCATATGCCACTAGTAATTGCGCTGTCTTTCTGAAAACTTTGGTTCTGTCCAAGTAGAATCTAAGCTGCCTGTGTAGGTCCAAAGAATGCAGAATTCTCTCCCCCTTGTTCTGTGGATTTGGATAAAAAGTTGGCAGGTGAATAGTTTGGTTAAGAGCCACACTGGACACCACCTTAGGCATAAATGTTGGGTTTGTCCTCAGAGAGACCCTGTCTGGATAAAAAAAGATAAAAGGTTCCACAGCCATGAGTGCCTGTAGCTCTGAAACTCGTCTTGCAGAAGTTATTGCTAGAGGCAGAGCTGTTTTCCAAGATAAAAACTTTATATCAGCAGTAGCAGCTGGCTCAAAAGGAGGCAGGGTGAGTTTTTCCAAGACATAGTTGAGGTCCCATGCAGGCATTGGTGATCTCCTTGGAGGCCATACATTTTTGGCTCCTCTGAGGTACTGCTTTAATAAGGGATGAGAAAAGATAGGTGGCTCTGCATTGTAATGAGCCGAAATGGCAGAGGCATGATTTTTAATAGATGAAAAAGATAGGCCTTTGTCCAGCATCTCAGTTAAGTATTGCAAAATCTGAGGAATATTTGGCACAGCTGTATCAGTTCCTTGTGCCTGGTTCCAAGCACAGAATCTCTTCCATTTTCCAGCATAAGATTTTCTAGTACTAGGCCTCCTGGCTTCCAAAATGACATCCATCACAGCTTTACTGAGAGGTGTGTTTTGTATGACATTATCCACCATGCTGCCAGGTTTAAAGTCCTGAGTTGGCTGTGCAGGATCTGATTGTTTTGCTGGGACAGTAGATAAGGTATTTGAGGTAAGGTCCAAGCTGGGCATTGAGACAAGTTCCTTAGTATTGGATACCAGTACTGGTGGGGCCAGTCTGGGGCAATCAGGATAATCTTTGGCTTCTCCTGTCTGACCTTTAGGAGTACCTTGGGGAGGAGAGGCAGAGGGGGAAAGGCATATACTGATAGGTTTTTCCAGCTGAAAGATAGGGCGTCCACTTTCCATGCTTGTCCGTGATAAATCCTTGTGCAGAATCTTTTTAGTTGATAGTTGTGAGGGGAGGCAAATAGATCTATGTCCCGGCATCCCCATTTCCTTGTTATCATGCTGAAGACTTGTGGATCCAGCTGCCACTCATGGGGATCCATCAGGTTTCTGCTTAGTTCATCTGCCAGAGTATTTTTCCTTCCTGGCAGGAATTGTGCCTGCAGATGTACTTGGTAAGTCAATGCTGTGTCCCACAATGTCATGGCTAGTCTGCAAAGGGGGTAAGAATGTGTGCCCCCCTGCTTCTTTATATACCACATGACCATGGTGTTGTCTGTCTTTATCAGTAGTTGTCCTGTATGAAGTAGGTCCTTGAAGGCTGTCAGGGCATTTTGAACAGCTAGCATCTCTTTTTGATTGATATGTAGATGCATTTGGTTTGAGGTCCATGCGCCCTGAATGCATCTTCCTGCCATGTGGGCCCCCCCAGGCATAATCTGATGCATCCGTTGTTAGTGTCTGCCTGGCTGGGGGTAATGTGAATGGCTGTCCCTTGTTTTGGTGACAAGCCTTTGCCCACCATCGAAACTCCTGTTGCAGGCAGGGAATGAGAGTAATCATAGACAAATGGTGGCCTAATGGTTAAGGTGTTTGCCTTACAAACACCAGGTACAGGGTTTGAATCTCACAGGAGATAACTAGCTAGGCTTAAAATGGCTCGCAAGGGCAGTTAGCCTAGTACTAACCTATAAAAAAAAAATAGTTTCCAGGCTGTGGCAATGTTGAGTCCAAACACTTTTTAGGTACCATTGAAGTTTCCTCACACGCAGTCTTGCATATGGAATTAGTAGGATGTAGGATGCCATGAAGCCCAAAGCCTGCAGAATTTTTCTTGCAGATAACTGGGCCTTTGTTGCCAACATTTTGAAATAGGTAGTCAATTGCCTTTGTTTGTCTGGCGTGAGATAAGCCATCTGGGCAGTTGTATTTAAGCTTGCACCCAGGAATATTATCTCTTGAGAGGGTACTAGTTTTGATTTCTTTTTGTTGACTGTGTACCCTAGGAATGTTAGAAGTCTTTTCACAAACGCCATATGCTGTAGAAGAATGTCCTTGTTCTCTGCTTGAATTAGACAGTCGTCCAAGTAAGGATATATTTGTATTCCTCTTTGTCTGCAGAATGCAATTACTGGTGCCAGGCACTTTGTAAAGACCCTGGTCGCAGCAGATAAGCCAAAGGGCAGTGCAGAGAATTGGTAATGTATTGAGCCAGCCTTGATTGGGACATGCAGGTATGCCTCTTTTAGGTCTAAAGTCACAAGCCAAGTGTTCTTGCCCAGCATGGGCAGAAGCTGCTGCAAAGTCAACATCTTGAATTTTGGTATACCCAGGAATGTGTTCAGAATAGATAGGTCCAGTATTGGCCTCCAGGCCTTGTCCTTTCTGGGTACCAAGAACAGTCTTGAGTACAATCCTTGTCCCTGCTCTTGCTCTGGTACTTGTTGAATGGCCCCCATGTCCATGAGGGATGAAACTTGTTTTTGTGCCTCTGCTCATTGATTTTTTGGCAGATCTGGCCAGCCGTTTACCTTTGGCAGGGTATGGAAATGGAACTTGTAGCCTTGTGACAGGATATTTAGACCCAACTTGTCCTGGGTTATAATATGCCAATTTTGAGAAAAAAGTGCTAATTTTTCCCACTAAGGGTGCTGCCAGGAGATAACTGCTTGGTGCAGGCAGGAGGAAGTCATTGGGACTGTTTCCTGTATGGTTCTGATTTGTCTTCTCCAACTTTGGAGGTAGAAGCACCCCATTGCTTTGACCTGTATGAACCTTGCGCGTGGGATCTGCCTCTAGGGCATCTGTATCTGCCCCTTTGAGGTCTGTCTGACACAGGAAAGGACCAATTCTTTGCTGGCCAGTGTCTACTAAACCTAGGTGGCTGTACTTGTAAAAAATCTTTGACCGTTTGCATGGATATAGCTTTGTCCTCCATTTTCTTTAACACCTCTTCTGCCTTAACACCAAACAAAGTATCATGCTGTAAAGGTGCATCTAATAACTTAACTTTGACATGATCAAGCAGACTTTGTTCCTTTAACCAAGCATGCCTCCTAATTACAGAGCCCATAACTGCGGCCCTGCAGGAGGCCTCCAAAGAATCAAAACCACATTGCAAAGTATGCTTTCCAACTTGTTCAGCTGCATGCAATTAATCCTACATTTCCTTGTTTTCTGCACATTCAGAGTTTAACAACATTTTCTGTTTAAGCAATGCCATGACATGTTGCTAATATTTGAGCATATGAAACCGACAGTTTAAGGCCCTTATAGCTAAGGTAACAGATGTGTAAACCTTTTTTCCCCATCTATCCAGTGCCCTAGAATCTCTGTCAGAGGGGGTAGGGTTTTTTACAGCGGAAGCCTTAACTCCTTTGGCACCCTGAGAAATAGTTTCTGGGTCTGCAGCAGGGTTTTTAAAAAGGAATTTATGAGAGTCAGGAACCCTGTAATATCTGTCAGGCTTAACAGGAGCTGGAGGTAAGGAGTCAGGGGTAAGACTAGACTCCGAAAACACATCATCTACATCATCTACAATGTCTAACACAGGTGGAATGGCTAGTGGCCTGTGTTGAGGTAGTAAAAGGAAATCCCTGAGCCTCTTTTTAGATTCTGAAAAATCTTGGCTCTCCCAGTGGAAATGCTCCCTCATGGTATGCAAGGTTTCCCCAAAAGAATAGTCCTCTGGAGGAGAAGCTGAAGGTATAGATTCTTCAGCATCAGAATCCTCATAGGGGGAAAGAGAATATTCCTGATCAGAAGAGGAATCAGAAGAAATGGAAACCTGATCTGAAGATTCATAGTCAGTCTCTTGCCTAGGCCTCTTATCAGGAGGGGGATGGCAACCCCTGATCAAGATAATCAAGTCTTCGGCCATTTTAAGCATCTGTTTTTTGGGCATAGAGGCCTGACCACGTGGCTCTTAAGTTTGTTTCTTTGCTTTAGAAGGTGCTTTAGTCTTTGCATTTGAAGCTGAAGTCAGTTTAATATAAAGATGTTTAGGTCTGAATACACCCTCAGAAGCCGGTGCCTGCTCAGCGGCTCCGGACCCATCTGAAGAAATAGTATCCGAAGCTTCAATACCTTGAGTTTCCAGCGGCATGGCCGACTCCACGTGGGAGTCGGTAGCGGCCTGCGACTCTAAAATAGTGGGCGTCAGGGGCTGCGAAAGCGCCTCACTGAGAACCGGCGAACCAGCGACTGGCTTAGGAGAAGCTTTGTCGTCAGTTTTGGGCCTCGGTTGTCTATCTCTCTCCTTTTCTTTGCGTTTTTTGTGAACTCCGGTAGTCGGATGGCTATCCGACGACATTTCTGGATAATTAAACCGGTGTCCAAAATAGTTTAAAGCAAAATCATACTGGCGCTTAATAGTATGTTGGTTAAACCTAGCACAATACCGACAACTAGAAACATTGTGATCGGGGCCCTAGGCAAGGTATACAGTAAGAATGAAAATCCTTATGAGGTATTTGCTTTCCACAAGAAATACAATTATTTACTTTTTCTGATATCGGTCTGGAGTAAGAAAAAAGTTTCCCCAACGGGGTACTTAGCTTTATTGAAGACTTCGGATCTGAAACTCGAACACGAAAATCTCAGGAGTCGGCCGACCAGCACTTGCGAACTGCTTCTGCTTTGGGCACCACGCGGCAAGAAAGACTGAAGAAAATGGCGTTGGCTGCTTCTTTTATACCCCTGACGACCTGGCGACAGCAGCCGACGCAGGACCCAGGACTTTGGAATTCAGGCCGAATGAGGGCAACCTGCCTGCAGGATTACCCAAATGTAATGACTGCAACAGTGAAACACAAAGAACATCTGGTAATGAAAATAGCCTGCTTTGAAGCGGAGGTATCTTCTGCAAGATTCTCTGATTGGGATATGCAGGTAAGCCTCTTTTAAGTCTAGAGTTACCAACCAGGCATCCTTGCCCAGCATAGGCAGTAACTGTTGTAGAGTTAGCATCTTGAATTTTGGAATGTCCAGGAAGGTATTTAAAATGGATAAGTCCAGAATTGGACGCCATGATCTGTCTTTTCTGGGTACCAGGAAAATTCTTGAAAAAAAACCTTGTCCTTTTTCCTTTTCTGGTACTGGATGAATAGCCCCCATATCCATGGGGGACATAACTTGTTTTTGGGCCTCTGCCCACTGATTTGGAGGCAGATCTGGCCATCCGTTTGGAATTGGCAACGTGTGGAAATGAAATCTGTATCCCTGGGATACTATATTTAAGACCCACTTGTCCTGGGTAATTAGATGCCAATTTTGCGCATGAAGTGCTAGTTTTTCCCCCAAAGGGGCTGTCAAAAGATAAGTGCTTGGAAATGGCAGAGGAAAGTCATTGAGACTGTTTACCGTAGGTAGGGGGAGGCCTTGCTACTTCCAGATTTGGAGGTGGAGGCACCCCATTGCTTTGTTCTGTAATTTCCTTGTGACTGAAACCTGGAGCCTTTGGAGAATCTGGGTTTGACCTGAGCGGCACTGTTGGGTATTGGAAAGGACCAATTCTTAGTAGGCCAGTGCCTACTGAACCTGGCTGGCTGCACTTGTAGGAAATCTTTTACAGTTTGCATAGATTTAGCTTTGTCTTCCATCTTTTTCAAAACTTCTTCTGCCTTGTTACCAAATAGACTGTCCTGTTGTAAAGGAGCATCCAACAATTTTGCTTTAACATGATCAGGCAGATTTTGTTCCTTTTGCCAAGCATGCTTTCTTATCACAGATCCAGTTACGGGGGCCCTGCAAGAAGCCTCCAAGGAATCTAAATCACATTGCAAAGTATGCTTTCCAACTTGTTCAGCTGAATGCAATAAATCCTGCAACTCTATTTTCCACACAGTCAGAAATCAACATAATTTTCTGTTTCAGTAAGCCCATGACATGCTGCTGATATTTAAGCAGTGTTGCAAGACGGAAACCTTTTCTTACACAGATATACATCTAGGCCCGGCTAAAATTTGCAAAACAATACATCAAGTCTCCCAAAAACATGTGGGAAAGAAAATATGTTATGGTCTGATGAGACCAAGGTTGAACCTTTTGGCCACAGTTCCAGAAGGTACGTTTGGCGCAAAAACACTTCGCATCAGCAAAAGATCACCATCCCCACGGTGAAGCATGGTGGTGGCAGTATCATGCTTTGGGGTTGCTTTTCTTCAGCTGGAACTGAGGCTTTAGTCAAGGTGGAGAGAATTATGAACAGTTCTAAATACCAGTCACTTTTGGCTCAAAACCTTCAGGGGTCTGCTCGAAAGATGTAGAGGAATTTCACCTTTCAACACGACAATGACCCCAAGCATATATATCCAAATCAACAAAAGAATGACTTCACCAGAAGAAAATTAAACTTTTGAAATGGCCCAGCCAGAGCCCAGACCCAAATCCAATAGAAAATCTGTGGGGTGACCTGAATATGGCTGTGCACTAGAGATTCCCTCGCAATCTGACAGATATGGAGCGCTTTTGCAAGGAAGAGTGGGCAAATATTGCCAAGATGTGCAATGCTGATAGACTCCTACCCAAGAAGACTGAATGTTGTAATTAAATTAAATGGTGCTTCAACAAAAAGTAAGTTATGTACTCACCATAACATTCCATGTTTGTAGTCCATCTCCCCCTTCATTCTTACTTATGGGTTCGGAGCCAATCCTTGGCTCCGACTCAGCCTATTACAAAGCTTAAAGTCTCGTAGTTGGCTTGTGGCTAGGTAGGTATCCCATAGTGCACTAGTACAATCCCCAAATCTTGATTGCTGGTAAACTATAGAAAGACAGAACTAAGGTTATCCAGAAAAACAATAATGAAAGGTCTCCACCCTACCAAGGTAAGATTGTCCCGTCTCCAGATCCTTCCAGGACGAGGGAAGGTGGGTGGGTTTTTAAGAATGAAGGGCGAGATGGACTACAAACATGGAACGTTATGTTGAGTACATAATTTCTTTATGTTCTGTAGTCCTTTCTCGCCTTCATTCTTGCATATGGGACAGCACCCCTAGCACCTTATTCCTGGGTGACTCACGGGAAAATACTCCTGAGTACCGTGGAACCAAAGGAGGCTCTACCCCTTGAGGTCAGATCCAACTTGTAATGAGTAATAAAGGTATGAGGAGTAGCCAAAGTTGTTGCTGCACAAATACTGTCAATTGGAACTCTGGCTTGGAAGGCAGCAGATGTAGACTGGAATCGTGTAGAATGAGCCGTAATCTTGAACAGTAGAGTTTTTCCATTGGAGGAGTAAATGAAGGAAATACAACTCAAAATCCAATTAGATAGGGTCACTTTAGAGACTGGCAGACCTAATCTAGATTCAGAAAAGGATACGAACAATTGGTCTGACTTTCTGAGTTCCTTAGTCCTGTGAAGGTAGAACCGTAACTGCCTGTGAACATCCAGTTGATGAAATTTGTATTCTGCTGCGTTAGAACGATTATGGAAAAACACAGGTAATTCTGTGGTTTTGTTCAAATTAGTATGAGAGCAAACTTTAGCGATAAAGGAAGGATTTGTACAAAGGGAAACTCTGTCATCAGAAGTAGTTAACTTCATTTATCTGCAACCTGTGGGTATTCGGATCCATATCGGATCCGAGCCGGCAACTTTTTCAAGCATCTGCTCCAAGCTCGTCTCCTTACCCATAATCCCTCACACCTACCTTCCCTCAGATCTCGTTTGCCGCTTCATGCATCAGCATCGTGATCTCTTTAGCTCCAAGTTGGGTGTAGTAAGTGAATAGTTTTTCTTGTGCTTTTAGTGAGTGTGTGTGGTCGTTAGTTTACCTTATCCTCCCCTTCGCTGTTCGTTGTTTTTTTGTGTAAATAAAAAAAATTACTTGTAGTAAAGTAGTATAGCAGGCCTTCCCGACTTTAGTGTGTGTGTTGCAGTGTTGGGTTAAGTTTTGGCTAAGTGGGTTTATTGTATGGCTGAGCAGCCAAAACCTACTTTTAAAAAATGCACAGTCTGTGGCCACAAGCTTTCACCAGCTGATGGCCAGACTCTATGTGTTGTTTGCCTGGGTGTTCCCCATCTTTCTATACAGTGTAGTATGTGTGCGGGGTTCAACCCCAGGGCCCTAAAAGAAAGGTGGTAGCTAAGGGCCTTCTGCCAGTTTCTTCCCTAGATACAGCAGTCTCGGCTCTTCCAGCAACTGCTCAAACCCCCCCTCAGGCTGGGACTCCACCTCCCACTAGGCCTGTTGAAGGGGAGACTACAGGAAAGGAAAAGAAGGACAAAGACAAGAGAGGGGATAGGCCCCGCAAGCGGTCTCCAGAGCGGGAGCCCTTCCCTAGCCCGCCTGCCAAAGTGACTAGGACTTCATCTCCTCAGCTCTACTCCCCGAGATTCTCCCTGGAGCCAACGGAGCCCTTGGACCCGAGGCCTTCATCGAGGTCGTCGTACCGACCAGCCAGATAAGAGTTGGTCGCCTCCTCGTGCTCGACTCAGTCTGTCTGAGTTGGATATGGACAGGATGAGGAGGAGGTTCATTGGGACCCAAATCCAAATAGGAGTCTTGCCAGGCCCCTCTCCCTCTGGAGGGGGGACCTCCATGCCCTTCTTTCATCCAATTTCTCCTTCCCTGATCCGGCCTGCGGTTTCGGGGTTTATGGATTCAAGGATCTTCAGAGCTGGGGGTTCGGTGCCGATGGTGCCACCAACCTCGGCGCCGGCGATTACCTTGAGTTCCTCGAATCAGACCAGTTCGGATCCAAGCAACTCTCGGGGCCGAGGACGGGGAGTCGGATCTGAGGGGATGGAGGTGTCTTCAGCTCAGACGTCTGATCCGAGCCGTTCCTTCGAAGCCCAGGCTACGTCTGCCTCGGCCCCAATCCTTACGGCAGTGCCGTTGCTAAGGAGTTGCGCTCTCCATCGGCGTTCGACAGGGTGGAGAGGGTTCTCTCCCAAGAATCAAGACCCTATCCTGTTTCCTTGGACTCCGCCCAGGCTCTGTGGATTTGGTCATGACTCCCTTCAGCTTGTCCCAGGGACAGCCTGTGCTAGAGGACCCCCCAGGTGGATCCCATAGTGGAACCCCCCGTGACTCACGAGCCCTCTTCAGAGAGTTCCATTGAAGAGGTTCCCCCATAAGCACACATGTAAAAGGAGGCACCTGGACTCCCCCAAGTCCCTGACAGAAGATACTGACTTAGATGAAGGAGTGGGTTCCTCCAGGTTACCTCCCTAGGATGTCTCCTTTGGAGACATCATGGAGATCCTCCGCCAGAGGGGAGGTTGGTCAGCCCCAAAACCCTCTACGGATGAGTCAGTACTGCTGGAGGCCTTTGGCACGGGCCCATCTACATCCTGGGTGTCCCCTCCTGCAGATCCCTTAGTGGATCTTATTACCACGTGGGCATGGAAGGAGCCTGACACCATAGAGCCAACACCAAAACACCCAGATAGGATCCTCTCTCCTCCTTCAGACAGACAGGCCTGGTACAAAGGATCCCTGGTGGATGCTATGGTGGTTGCAGCTGCCACCAAGAGGGAACTGGCACAGGAAAGTTCCTCGGTCCACCCTCCGTTCAAGGAGTCTAGGACAGTGGATCGGTTTGGGAAGAGAGTATTTTCTTCAGCGACATTTTCCATTTGAGCGCTGAATTATTTGGCACACGTCATACGACTTCAGCGAGATCTAGTCAGTTTGCTGTGTCGCCCCCAGAGTCTTTGTTGCCGGAGGACAAGCGATTATTCCAAGTGAAAATGTCGACTCTCAAATCAGTATCGAACACGTCCATGTGTCTTCTTTCCCATGCCATGGAAGGAGCAGCTAGGGGGGCTGGGTCTGGCGCAGCTATGAGGCGACATGCTTGGCTCAGACTGTGTCAATTCATGGACCCCTTCAAGGCGTCATTCACAAATGCTCCCTTTGATGGTTCTTCCCTGTTCGGGAAGACAGGAGAGGGGATAGGCCCCGCAAGCGGTCTCCAGAGCGGGTCACTCTGGTCCAGTGCAAGGAGGACGGGAAGACTGCCATCAGAGTCCGCTTTTCTAGCCCTCAAAGATACTTTTCTAATGAATCAGAGAGGGCAAAAAAAGATGTGGCTCTGAAAATCACAGTTTTCCCGCGACTCTCAGGACAACTCATCCCCTAGAGGTAGAGGGGAACAAGACAGACGCTGCTCCAGAGGCAGAGGGGGGCCGAGGAACTTTGGGTCTAGTGAGACCTTCTCGCCAGACCCACGCAGCAGCCCTGAGAGATTGCTCAACTGTCTTACTCTGGTGACAGTCGGGGGAAGATCATCATTGTACCCAACGGCTTGGGAGTCCATTACTACGGACCGTTGAGTATTTCAAATAATATCCAGAGGCTACTCCATCCCGTTCGTTACACCTCTCGTCCAACCAAAGCACCACCCGGATGTTCCACCCACTCAAAGAGGGTGGCAGCACAAGAGATTTCAAAGCTGCTTCACAAACGAGCCATCAAACTGGTCCCACCAGATCAGTCTGGATTAGGCGTTTACTCCAGGTTCTTTTTAGTGCCAAAAAAGACGGAGGACCTCAGGCCCATATTGGTCCTGTCAACCCTGAACCTGGCTGTAGCCAAGCAGAAATTCCGGATGGTCACCCTACAGTCCATTCTACCTTATCTCCGAGAATGCGACTGGATGTGCTCGATAGACCTCCAGGATGCTTACTACCATATCAAAATTTGCAGAAGCTCCAGGAAATTCCTTCGCTTCTGGGTGGGAGCCAATCATTTCCAGTTCAGAGCCCTACCCTTCGGTCTCACCACAGCCCCCAGGGTGTTTACCAAGGTTATGGCAGTTGTAGCAGCTCACCTGAGGCTTCAGGGAATTCAGGTGTTTCCTTACCTAGACGATTGCCTCCTCGCTGCTGCCACCAAGCATCTTCTTTGCATGGCCAGAGACTCCTTTCTGCATCTTGCAGTCAACCTAGGGATTATCATCAATGTCTCCAAGTCCCTCTTGAACCCAGTACAGATCTTGGAATTTATAGGGGCACGGCTGGACACCCTCCAGTTAAAAGTCTTTCTAACTCGAGACAGGGTCCAGAGCCCACGGGCCCATGTATCAGCAATACTTGTCCCCAGGCTGCCAATGGCGGGCAACGTTCTCCGAGCCCTAGGCTCCATGGCCGCAGCAATCTCGATCCTTCCCTGTGCGTGCCTTCACATGCTGGTGCTTCAGTGGACCCTTGCAGTACAGTGGTCTTCGCTAGACCTCCCCATGGACTATCCAAGTAGAATCAGCCAAGCCTGCTAGGCGTCTCTTCTCTGGTGGCTCCAATTGCCGGAAATCTTGGCAGGGCGACCCTTCATAGCACCCACAGCCCAAGCCACAGTGACCATGGATGCCTCCCAGCTTGGGTGGGTGGAGGGGGCACTATTTGGGGAGGATGGTCCAAGACACGTGGTCCCAGACCAAGACCAGATTGCATATCAGTGTTCTGGAGATGAGGGCTGTGCTTTTAGCGTTGCAAGCTTTTCACGCTGTTCTTCCCCAGGGGACGATTGCAATTCAGTCAGACAACATGTCTGTTGTCTGGTACATCAACAAATGGGAGAACCAGATCTTACCCTCTCTGTCGCGAGGCTATGAGAGTGGGCAATCTCCATCAGTTGGTTTCTGATTGCAACGCACATCCCGGGATGCTCCAACATTTTAGTGGACAGGTTGAGTCGGGCTATTCTAATGCCATACAAGTGGCCTCTGAAATAATCAATAGCGGAGGAGATCTTCCTTGTGTGGGGTTAACCTTGCTGCGATTTCGTAGCATCTCCTTTCAATGCGAAGTGCAGTGAGTTCATCGCTCTGATCCCCTCGCCAGGGGACTCCACTAGAGACGCTCTAGTCCATGCTTGGCCTCCCGGGTTACTGCATGCTTACCCCCCATTACCTCTCATTCCGAAGTTTTTCAGAAAGCTTGCCAGCTGGGGTGCAAAGTGATCCTCATTGCTCCGTTCTGGCCTCGTCAGGTGTGATTCCCCTTCCTCTGGTCTCATGTTCTAATTCCTCCTTGGATTCTGGATCCTTGCCCGGATCTCATCTCTCACCCCTCGGCACCTGTCTGCCTGACCTGGACAGCCTCAAGCTGACGGTTTGGTTGCTCCAGTTCCCCTGATTGCCAGGCTGTCATCTTCAGTAAAGACTATTCTGGTGGCATCCCACAAGGCTTCCACTAGGAAGATTTACCGCAGCAAATGGAAACGTTTCTCTGTTTGGGCTTCTCAGAGGAATCTAGATTCCTTTACAGCCCTGGTTCCTGCAGTGTTGGGAGTTTTTGGCCAGTATTTTCCAACAAGGGGCTAGTTCATCCACGATAAAAGTGCAACTGGCAGCCATCTCTAATTTTTATGTTGGCGAAAACATGAATGCTTTGGCCTCTTTGAGACTGTGTAAAGCTTTTCTGAAAGACACCTTTCTTTTACACCCTCCTGTCAAGGACTCAGTCCTTCCTTGGGACCTTACCCTAGTTCTGCAGGTGTTAGTTGCTCCTCCCTTTGAACCTGCAGCATCAGTAGATCGTAAGTTCTTATCCTGAAGGACAGCTTTCCTAGTGGCCATTACTTCGGCTAGGAGAGTTTCTGAGATTCAAGCTTTGTCTGCTGTGCCCCCTTACTTGATCTTTCATAAAGACAAGGTCTCGCTCTGCACAAACCCTTCTGAATCAAACATTAATCAGACGATTAACCTGCCTGTTTTCTTTACAAATTTTCAGAACAAGGGTGAATATAAACTGCATTTGCTAGATGTTCACAGACATCTTTGTTTCTATTTACACAGATCTAAACCTTTTCGTAAGTCTGACCAGTTATTCGTGTCCTTTTCTAGACCCTTTCTGGGCAAAGCCATATCCAAGGTCTCCTTAGCTAGATGGATTACACAATGTATACTGCAAATCTATAAGGACAAAGGTCTGTCCCCGCCTGGTCCTGTTAAAGCTCATTCTACCAGATCTATGGCGACTTCTGCTGCTTTTTGGTCTAGGATTTCACTGGATGATATCTGTGCGGCAGCGACCTGGGCAAATGTCACATACATTCATTTCTCTTTGTAAGTTGGATTTGATCTCTAAAGGGAGAGCAACTTTTGGCTCTGCGGTGCTCAGGAATATTCTTCTGTGAGTGCCTCCCAGGAGTTTTAGTAGCTGGGGACTCTGTCCCACAGGTTGCAGGTAAATGAAGTTAACTACTTCAGATAAAGAAGTTATGTCCTCACCATAATGTTCCATCTGAGTAGTTATACTTCATTTTCTGCAACCGTCCTGCCCTCCTTCCCCCGAACCTGTTCTAGGTTAGTGATGTTATTGAGCTGCTGATAGTTTGGATAGTGGCAAACCCGATCTGAGGGAAGGTAGGAGATGTGAGGGATTATGGGTAAGGGGTGGAGCTTGGAGCAGATGCTTGAAAAAGTTGCCGGCTCGGATCTGATATGGATCAGAATACCCACAGGTTGCAGAAAATGAAGTATAACTACTCAGATGGAACGTTATGGTGAGTACATAACTTCTTTTTTGTGGAAAATCAAATAAGGAGGCTTAATAGACAGTGCTTGCAACTCTAATACTCGTCTAGCTGATGTAATGGCTACTAGAAACAAGGTCTTCCAAGAGAGAAATTTCAATAGGCACGAATGAGCGGGTTCAAAGGGCGGTGAAGTTAGTTTGGACAGAACAAAGTTTAGATCCCAGGGAGATATTGGTTCCTGAAAGGGGGGGGTCTCAGCAAAGTAGCACCTTTAAGGAAGGTTTTACAAAATCTGTGGGACATCAGGTTACATTCATGTTGACCCAAATGAAAATTAGATATCGCTGCCAATTGGACCCTAACTGTGGCAGCAGCAGATCCCTGATGGAAAAGTTTAGACATAAATTCTAAAACCATAGGGATGGATGCAGTGTAAGGATCTACATTCCTTTCTTCAGCCCAGATAGAAAACCTTCTCCATTTGATAGTGTACAACTTCCTAGTGGAAGGTTTATGTGAAGACGTGAGGATGTGGGTCACAGCAGGTGAAAAATCATGAAGCCTGACTAGGGATGGAATTGGAGCAGCCACGCTGTCAAATTGAGGGTGTGGAGGCAGGGGTGAAGGGAGCCTGACATGTGTGTCAAGAGGTCTGGCACTGGGTCAAGAGTCCATGGATCATCTAGTAGATGAGGCTTGAGAAAGGGGAACCAAATCTGGAGAGGCCAGTAATGAGTGATGAGAATCATTTTGCTTCTCAATAACTTTGTTTTCTGAATCACTTTGGATATGAGAGGAAAGGGAGGGAAAGCATAAAGGAGCCCCAGGGGCCAATCGTGAACAAAGTGCATCTCTCGGTGGCTCCCCCAGAGGGAGGATAAGGGAGAAGTAGCTGCTGCATTTGGAGTTGATCGGACTGGCGAAGAGATCGCAGCAAGGCTGTCCCCAATTGCGGAAGATCTGTTCCGCTACTTCCTGATTCAGAGACCACTTGTGAGGCATCAAGATTGCCCTGCTAAGCTTGTCAGTTATCACACTGGTTGTCCCTGGGATGTGCGTTGCCACTAGAAAGCGTTGGGAAGAAATTGCCCACTTCCAAACATGAAGGGCCTCTTGACAAAGGGGGTAAGATCTGGTTCTTCCTTGCTTGTTGAGATACCATACCACTGACATGTTGTCTGACTGGATTGCTTTCGTCCCTAGGGGAAGAAAGTCGTGAAGTGCTTGCAGCACTAGAAGCACTGCTCTCATCTCTAGGACACTGATATGCAGGTGAGGATCTTGCCATGTGCCTTGGACAGCCCTGCCTAGATAATGCCCCCCCACCCTATCTGTGAGGCATCCTTGGTCACAGTACCAATGAGTTGGTGAGGAAGGAATGGGAGTGCCTGTTGTCATTTGGTCAGGTTGAATCCACCAGTGAAGGTCCTTTTTGCAAGACTCTGTTATGATGATATGGTGAGATAGAGGCAGTTGTTGAAAGGACAACTGGGAAGATAGAAGCCATTGGAGAATTTGCATATGTAATCTGGCTAGACAGACTATTTAGATTAGATTTAGATTTACAAAGGCAAAAAAAATCATTATATAGCTGTGCTATTGCTCCAATAATCCAATTAAACAATTAACTAAAACAATTAATGAATCCTAAAATCTTAAAATGCACTTGTAGCTATACACGTTTCTATATTTATACACACTTAAAATTAAATAAAATGAATGTACTATTATGCCTATCTATTATAAGCCTTAAGTTTTAAAATACTTGCAATAGATAATATATAATGATTTTTTTGTCTTTGTAAATTTGTCTGATGTAGGCTGGTGTCTCAGCCGAAAGCGCTTACCATTAAAGTTTTTGTACTGACAACTACGGTGTGGTCCCCTGGATTGTTATTGTGCTGCTGGTTTATAATTTGGTAGTTCGTGTTCCTGAGTTAGGAGATACTCTTCAAGGTACATCTACTGAAGGAGTCCCTGAGAAGGTGTCTGCTCAGTTGTCCACCTTAAATTCCTTCGTGAACTCCTCCATGAGGCTGATCTCCTATGCAGCCGACACAGCAAGCAGGGCATCGGGTTCAGGAGTTTCCCTTAGGAAATACTCCTGGATGCGCTTATGTAATTTTGCGGAACCTTTCAAGTCTACCTTTACCAACGTCCTCTTTGACGGTTCTTCATTGTTTGGACCCAAGGTAAAAAATACACTCACCAGGTGCAAACAAGAAGGAAAAACTCTCTCTGCCGTGAGAGTACGTTTTACCGTCCCCTCTAGACCATTCCCCAAGGGTCAGAGAGGTGGTAAAATTTGGTTCAAGAAGTCCCAGAGATTTTTCCCGGATGCACAGGGTGACTCCTCCTTCAGAGGCAGAGGAGGAGGAGCTAATGGTAGACGTCGCCCTAGAAGCAGGGGGGTCCGCAAAACCAGGGAGGCCGCGATTCGTTTCCAGGCCATCCCAATCAAGGCTCCTGATGTGGGGCCCAGCTGTGCTTCTCTGGAGCCAGTTGGGGTCGCCTATCTTTTTATCCAGAAGCCTGGCTAAACATCACCCAAGACAAATGGGTACAAAGAATAATCACCAGGGGTTACTCCATACCCTTTTCTTTTCCACTCCACACTCCCAAGAAGATCCTGGATGTTCCACCCAATCACAGGGATCAAGCAACAGTAGAAGTGCAAAAGTTACTTGCAAAGAGAGTCATCCAAACCGTCCCTGCAGACCAGATAGGATTCAGAACTTACTGGATTCGGAACTTACTCCAGGTACTTTTTAGTGCCAAAACGTAGAGGGGACTGGAGGCCCATCTTGGACCTAAGCAAACTAAATGAATCTGTAAAGAAGGCCAAGTTCCGGATGGTGACACTGCAGTCTATACTCTCTCTGTTAGGGAAAGACAATTGGATGTGCTCCATAGACCGCCAAGATGCATGCGACCATATAAAAATGGGCAGAGCAGCGAGGAGTCACTTACGCTTCCGGCTGGGAGCTAGTCACTACCACTTTCGTGCTCTGCCCTTTGGTCTCACCACAGTCCCCAGGGTGTTCACCAAATATATGGCAGTAGTGACAGCTCACCTGAGACGTCTAGGATTCCAAGTGTTTCCGTACCTGGACGGCTGGCTCTTGACCGCCACCACCAAGCATGTACTCCTACAAACCAGAGATTCCACCATCCAGCTTTGTTCCCAGCTGGGGATTACAATAAATTGGGAAAAGCCTGCCTTATCGCCCTCTCAATTTGTGACTTTTATAGGCACAGAAATAGACACAGTCACCATGTTAGCTCGTCTACCTGCAGAAAGAATTCAAAACCTCAGACAACAAATTCTCAAGTCTACTTCCTCTACAGAAAGTCAAGGCAAAGACAGCGCTGAAACTCTTAGGGACCATGGCCTCCACCATAACTTTAGTCCGTCTAGCCAGATTACATATGGAAATTCTCCACTGGCTTCTATCTTCCCAGTTGTCCTTTCAACAACTGCCTCTATCTCACCATATCATCACAAAGTACAGTTTTGTACCTACCATAAATGTAGATGTTCGAGTGCTAATACAGCTGCAGTCATAACAGATGGGTTATCCTGCCGTCAGGCGGGTCCTCGGTCGGCCGAATTCCAAAGTCTAGGTCCGGCGTCGGATGTCGTCGCTTCTTCCCTGACGTCAGTGCGGCAGGGGTATAAAAGAACCAGCCGACGCCATTTTCTTCAGTTTTTCTTGCCCCAGATGTCAGGTGCCCCCAGAAGGAAGGCAAAACATAAATTTATGTAATAATGCAATGCAATATAATCAAAAAACAGTAGTTGCAAGCAAATACACCATAAAAGAATACCCCAATCAGGTTGTATGAGGAGGTGTTAGCCATTAGGCCTGTCCCAAGAGGGGAAGGAGGGAGGGAAAAGTACAGTTTTGTACCTACCATAAATGTAGATGTTCGAGTGCTAATACAGCTGCAGTAATCACAGATGGGTTCTCTGCTGTCAGGCGGTCCCTCGGTCGGCCGAATTCCAAAGTCTTGGTCCGGCGTCGGTTGTCGTCGCTTTCTCTTCTGATGTCAGTGAGGCCAGTGTATATAAGACACAGCCGACGCCATGTTCTTCAGTCTTTCTTGCCCCAGATGTCAGGTGCCCCCAGAAGGAAGGCAATACATAAACTATGCTTATATGTATATATACAAGTAATGCAATATAATCCAAAATAAGTGGATGCAAGCAAATAAACCAAAGAAGGATAGCCCAGTCAGGTTGTATGAAGGGGTTGTTAGGCCCCATGTCTTTACCAAGTGGGGAAGGAGGGAGGGAAACCTGTACTGCAGCTGTATTAGCACTCAAACATTTATGGTAGGTACAAAACTGTACTATGTTCATCGTGCATACAGCTGCAGTAATCACAGATGGGTAGAGTCCCAAAGCTATGCACAGGGTGGTAGGTACTAGGAGGAACTGGGTTGAGCCAGAATGCCCTGCAAAACAGCAGTGGCAAAGCCTGCTCTTGTTCTGGAATATAAAGGCAGGTGGTAGTGTTTTGTGAAGGTATGTACAGAACTTCAAGTGGCTGCCTCCAAAATATCTTTGGTAGGAACTCCTCTGAGGAAGGCTGTAGAGGTAGCTGTGGCCCTGGTGGAGTGTGATCTGATACCTGTAGGAACAGATTTCCCATGATAGGAATAACAAAACCGTATGCAGTGGCCTATCCACTTTGAAATAGTCTGCTTGGAAACTGGCTTCCCTTGAGCCCCTACAGCACAGGACACAAAGAGTTGTTCTGATTTCCTGAAGGACTTTGTTCTGTCCAAATAGTACCGTAGCTGCCTATGGATGTCTAAAGAATGTAGTAGCCTTTCCCCTTTGTTTTGAGGATTGGGGTAAAAGGTAGGAAGGTGTATGGCCTGATTTAAAGCTACCCTGGATACCACTTTAGGCATAAATGATGGGTTGGTACGAAGGGCAACCCTGTCCTGATGGAAAATGAGAAAGGGCTGCACCGCCATGAGGGCCTGTAGCTCCGAAACTCTATGAGCTGAAGTGATAGCCAGAAGGAAGGCAGTTTTCCAGGACAAATATTGCAAATCTGTAGAGGCAGCTGGTTCAAAAGGAGGCAATGTTAACTTTTCTAGTATGTAATTAAGATCCCAGGCTGGTATTGGTTGTCTCCTTGGTGGTCTTATACTCTTAGCCCCTCTGAGGAACTGTCGTAAGAGTGGGTGAGAAAATAAAGGAGGATCCATGTTGAATTCTGCAGAAATGGCTGAGGCATGGATTTTTATGGAAGAAAATGAAAGTCCACTGTTCAGCAGCTCAGCTAGATACTGTAATACCTGAGGCAAGTTCAGTTTTCTAGGGTTCTGGCCTTTTTCCTCATTCCAAGAACAAAACCGCTTCCATTTTGCGGAGTAAGCCTTTCTAGTAGATGGCCTTCTGGCCTCCAAAATGACATCCTGCACCTCCTTGGAGAGTAGGGTCTGTTGTGGTGTTAAGGGATTTTCCATGCAGCGAGATTGAGTGTTTTCAGCTGACTGTGAAGAGTTTTGTAGCTGTGCTGAGTCAGCAGAAGAGGCATTAGAGGCAGGGACCAGGGGGGAGTAGTATGTGTTAGGCTCCTCAGCAGTGGGTACCAGTGTTGTCTTGGCCAATCTGGAGCAATCAGTATCATCTTCGGTCTGTCTGCTCTTGCTTTCAAAAGCACCTTGGGCAGAAGAGGCAGAGGTGGAAATGCGTAAACTGTCCATGCTGTCCAACTGAATGAAAGGGCGTCCACTCTCCAGGCCTTTGGATGAAAGGTCCTCGAACAAAACTTTTCCAATTGATGATTCCTGTGGGAGGCAAAAAGATCTATGTCTGGCCTCCCCCACACTTGGATTATTTCTGTAAAACCTGAGGATGTAACTTCCATTCGTGTGGATCTGTCATATTTCTGCTTAAATTGTCTGCCAGTGTATTTTCCAATCCTGGCAGGTACTGTGCTTGAAGTTCGATTTGCCATTCCAGAGCCAAGTTCCAGAGAGTCATGGCTAGTCTGCACTAGGGGTATGAATGTGTTCCTCCTTGTTTGTTTATGTACCACATTACTGTGGTGTTGTCTGTTCTTATTAGTAATTGTCCTGGATGCAGGAAGTCCTTGAAAGCTGTAATTGCATTTATTACTGCTAGCATTTCTTTTTGATTGATGTGAAGGTGCTTTTCCTTTTGGGACCATTTGCCCTGGATGCACCTGTCCGTCATGTGCGCCCCCCAGGCGTAATCTGAGGCGTCTGTTGTGATAACTTGCTTTGCTTGAGGCTTGCAGAATGGGAGGCCTGTGTTTGCTTGACATGCTTGGGCCCACCATAGAAATTCCTTTTGCAAACATGGGATTATTGGTATTATTGTTTCCAAACTGTGACTGTGTTGAGACCATAGGTTTTTTAGGTACCATTGAAGTTTCCTCATATGCAGCTTTGCACATGGGATTAAAAGAATGCAAGATGCCATGAATCCCAGAGCCTGCAGGATTTTCCTTGCAGTAAGCCTGGTACTTTTTTCTAGTATTTTGAAGTACTGAGATAGTTGCCCCTGTTTTTCTGGCATAAGGTAGGCCATCTGGGTGTTTGTGTCCAAGTTGGCACCCAGGAAAATTATTTTCTGAGATGGTGTTAGCCTTGATTTCTCTTTCTTGATTGTGTATCCCAGAGCATGCATTAACCGTGTCACATATGCCAGATGTTCCAGAAGTATGTTCTTGCTGTCCGCTTGGATCAGGCAGTCGTCCAAATAAGGGTAAATTTGTATCCCTTGAAGTCTGCAGTAGGCAATCACTGATGCCAGGCACTTTGTGAATACTCTGGGCACAGTAGATAAGCCAAAGGGCAATGCAGAGAATTGATAGTGGATTGAACCTGCAAGAAATCTGAGGTATCTTCTGCAGCTTTGTCTGATTGGGACATGCAGGTATGCCTCCTTGAGGTCCAATGTTACCAGCCAAAACCCCTTGCCCAGCATGGGAAGAAGTTGCTGTAATGTGAGCATCTTGAATTTTGGTACGAGTAGAAATGTGTTTAGGATGGATAAGTCCAAAATGGGTCTCCAGTCGGTTCCTTCCCTTGGTACCAGAAAAAGTCTTGAATAGAAACCTTGACCTTGTTCGTGAGTAGGTACCTCTTGAATAGCTCTCATGCTTATGAGCTTTGAAATTTGTAGTTGTGCCTCTGCCCTTTGATTCAGTGGCAGGTTTGGCATGCCTCTCAATTTTGGAAGAGTGTGAAATTGAAATTTGTAGCCTCTGTTTATAATATCCGGGATCCATTTTGTCTGTTGTGACAATATGCCAATTGCCTGCAAATAATGCTAGCTTTCCTCCCAAAGGTGCTGCCAGCTGAGACATGCTTGGCATGGAAATGAGGGAGTCATTGGGTTTGTTTCCTGTATTGTTGTGCACTGTCCTTGCCACCTCTTGGTGCTGGAGTTTGCCATTGTCGGCCTCTATATGATCCTTGTGATTGCCCTCTGTCCCTTGTGCGCCTGTATCTACCTCTTTGGGGCTTGTCAGTGGCTGGAAAGGACCAGTTTTTTGAAGGCCAATTTCTGCTAAAACGTGGAGGTTGGACCTGTAAAAAGGCTTTGACAGTTTGCATAGATTTGGCTTTTTCCTCCATTTTCTGTAGTATCTCCTCAGCATTAGTACCAAACAGCACATCCTTTTGTAAAGGAGCATCTAGAAGTTTAGCTTTCACATGATCAGGTAAGTTTTGTTCTCTAAGCCAGGCATGTCTGCGAATGACTGATCCTGTAGCAGCCGCTCTACTTGAGGCCTCTAGGGCATCATAACCACATTGTAAAGTATGTTTACCCACTTGCTCTGCACTATGCATCATATCCTGTAACTCCTTCAAATCTGGTTGTTCAGGTTGAGACATTTTATTCCTTAATTGTGATAACAGGAACTGTTGATATTTAAGCATATGAAACTGACAATTTAAGGCCCTCATGGCTAGGGTGGCTGAGGTATATACCTTTTTTCCCCACCTTTCTAAAGATCTTGACTCTCTTTCTGCAGGAAGAGGGTTCTTGGCAGTGGAGGCCTTCAATCCCTTGGGGCCTTGTGAAATGGTTTCAGGGTCAGCATTATGGCTTTTGAAGAGAAATTGGTGAGAGTTAGGTACTCTGTAGTACCTATCAGGTTTGACTGGTGTAGGAGGCAGAGAATCCGGGTTAAGGCAAGCCTCCGAATAAACATCATCAAGTATGTCCAATACAGGGGGTATTGCCAGAGGTCTGTGTTGAGGTAACAAAAGAAATTCCCTAAGTCTTTTCTTAGAATCTGAAAAGTCTTGGCCTTCCCAATGGAAGTGTTCCCCCAAGGTGTGCAAGGTTTCCCCAAAGGAAAAATCCTCAGGAGGGGATACAGAAGGGATGGACTGCTCTGCATCCGAATCCTCAAAAGGGGAGTAAGAGTGTTCCTCTACATCAGAGTGTTCTGATAAAATGGATCCGTGATCAGAAGAGGGAGAATCTTCCTCCACTCTGGGTCTCTTGTCTGGAGGGGGTTGAGAACCTCTGATAAGAGTAATTAAATCCTCAGCCATTTTAAGCATCTGTTTTTTAGGCATGGGACCTGGGGATGGGCCCTGTGCAACAGGCCTCTTGGGATGCCTGGCTGCCTTGGATTTAGTAAAGGCCTTAATAGAAAAAGAAGATGAGGGTCTAAAGACATCATGGGTGGAGGTGGACCTGTCCACATTAGTAAGCTCAACATTAACAAAGGCTTCGGTGGTTGTAGTCTGGGAAAGGGCCAAGGTCCCAGCGGTCTCGGGTACAGAGGACACCGCCAAAGGAGTGTCGTCGGTAGTCAGGGACTGCAAAGGCGTCTCGCTGAGAACTGGACCACGTGTAGCCTGTTTTGGCGTGGTGTCGGCGGGGACCGCGGGCCTCGCATGTCGGTCCTTCTCCTTGCGTTTTTTGGACAAAACGGTAGTCAGAGTGTCCGATGACATCTTATAATCGAAAGCTTTACCAAAATAGTGTTGGGCGAACTCCGCCCGACGCTTAATAGTGCGTTTATTGAAGGTAGCGCAAAAGCGACAGCCCGAGACGTCGTGGTCTGGGCCTAAACAAGGTATGCAGAGGGAATGGAAATCCTTATGCGGTATTTGCTTCCCACAAGAAATACAATTATTAACTTTTTCTGACATCGGTCTGAGGCAAGAAAAGGTTCCCCAACAGGGTACTTAGCTTTAATGAAGACTTCGGTTTCCAAAATTTTCGTAATTCAGGAGCTGGCCGACCGGCACTTGCAAACTTCTGCTTCGGGCACCGCGCGGCAAAAAAGACTGAAGAACATGGCGTCGGCTGTGTCTTATATACTCTGGCCTCACTGACGTCAGAAGAGAAAGCGATGACAACCGATGCCGGACCAAGACTTTGGAATTCGGCCGACCGAGGGACCGCCTGATGGCAGAGAACCCATCTGTGATTACTGCAGCTGTATGCACGATGAACATCCTGGACTGCAGCTGTATTAGCACTCGAACATCTACATTTATGGTAGGTACAAAACTGTACTATGTTCATCGTGCATACAGCTGCAGTCATAACAGATGGGTAGAATCCCAAAGCTAAAAAAGGGGTGGTAGGCACTAAGTGGAACTAGGAGGAGCAAGGATGCCCTGCAAGACTGCAGTGGCAAAGCCCGCTCTAGATTTGGAGTATAATGGTAGGTGGTAGTGCTTGGAGAAAGTATGTACAGAACTCCCAGTGGCTGCATCTAAAATATCTTTGGTAGGAACCCCCCTGAGGAAAGCTGCAGAGGTAGCTGTGGCCCTTGTGGAGTGAGATCTGATGCTGGTAGGTACAGTTTTATCATGAAAAGAATAACAAAAGCGTATGCAGTGGGCTATCCATTTTGAGATCGTCTGTTTGGAAATAGCCTTCCCTTGAGCACCTGTAGCATAGGACACAAAGAGTTGCTCTGATTTTCTGAATGGCTTTGTTCTGTCCAAATAATAACGAAGCTGTCTGTGAATGTCCAAGGAATGTAGTAGTCTCTCCCCTTTGTTTTGTGGATTAGGGTAAAAGGTAGGTAAAGTGGATAGCCTGATTCAGGGCTACCCTGGATACTACCTTTGGCATAAAGGAAGGGTTGGTTCGTAAGTAAACTCTGTCCTGATGGAAAATGATGAAAGGCTGCACAGCCATGAGGGCTTGTAGTTCCGAAACCCTGCGTGCTGAGGTGATAGCCAGAAGGAAGGCTATTTTCCATTACAAATATTGCAGTTCTGTTGAAGCAGCTGGCTCAAATGGAGGCAGGGCAGTTTTTCTAGAATGAAATTGAGGTCCCAAGTAGGTACTGGTTGCTTCCTTGGGGGTTTTATATTCTTAGCCCCTCTGAGGAACTGTCTTAAGAGAGGGTGAGAGAATAAAGGAGGATCAGTGTTGTATTGAGCAGAAATGGCTGAGGCATGGATTTTGATGGAGGAGAATGAAAGTCCACTGCTTAGCATCTCAGCTAGGTACTGTAATATTTGAGGTAAATTCAGTATTCCAAGATTCTGACCCTTTTTCTGATTCCAGGCACAAAACCGTTTCCATTTTGCGGAGTAGGCTTTTCTAGTAGAAGGCCTTCTGGCCTCCAAAATGACATCCTGCACCTCCTTGGAGAGTAGGGTCTGTTGTGAATTTAAGGAATCCTCCATGTGGCTAGATTGAGTGTTTTCAGCTGACTGTGAAGAGTTTTGAAGTTGTGCTGAGTCAACAGAAGAGGCATTAGAGGCAGGATCCATGGTGGGGAATGTGTCAGGCTCCTCAGGAGTGGGTACCAGTGTTGTCTTGGCCAGTCTGGAGCAATGAGAATCATCTTTGGTCTGTCTGCTCTGGCTTTTAATAGAACTTTGGGCAGCAGAGGAAGAGGTGGAAAGGCATAAACTGTCATTGTTGTCCAACTGAAAGAGACTGCGTCCACTTTCCAGGCCTGTGGATGATAGGTCCTTGAGCAGAATTTTGTCAATTGGTAATTTCTGTGGGTAGCAAAGAGATCTATGTCTGGCCTTCCCCATGCTTGAATTATCTTTGTAAAAACTTGAGGATGCAACTTCCATTTGTGTGGATCTGTCATATTTCTGCTTAGGTTGTCTGCCAGTGTGTTTTCCTTGCCTGGCAGGAATTGTGCTTGAAGTTGGATTTGTAATTCCAGAGCCATGTTCCAAAGAGACATGGCTAGCCTGCACAGGGGATATGAATGGGTTCCTCCCTGTTTGTTTATGTACCACATCACTGTGGTGTTGTCTGTCCTTATCAATAGCTGGCCTGGATGCAGTAGGTCTTTGAAAGCCATAATAGCATTTTTTACTGCTAGCATTTCCTTTTGATTGATGTGTAGGTGTGTTTTTCTTTTTGGGACCATTTGCCCTGAATGCACTGTTCTGTCATGTGCGCCCCCAAGGCGTAGTCCGAGGCGTCTGTTGTGATGATTTGATTTGCTTGAGGCAAGCAGAATGGGAGACCTATGTTTCTTTGGCATGCTTGAGCCCACCACAGAAATTCCTTTTGGAGGCATGGAATCAGTGGTATAATTGTTTCCAAGCTGTGGCTGTGTTGAGACCATAAGTTTTTTAGGTACCAGTGAAGTTTCTTCATATGCAGCTTTGCACATGGGATTAGCTGGATGCAAGATGCCATGAATCCCAGAGCCTGCAGGATTTTCCTTGCAGTCAGCCTGGTGAAGGTTGCCAGTTTTCTGAAGTATTGAGTTAGTGGGCCTTGTTTCTCTGGCGTGAGGCAGGCCATCTGGGTGTTTGTATTCAAGCTGGCACCCAGGAAAATTATTGTTTGAGAGGGTATTAGTCTTGATTTCTTTTTGTTGACTGTGTATCCCAGAGAGTTCAACAAATTTATTACAAACGCCAGGTGTTTCAGAAGTATGTGTTTGCTGTCCGCTTGGATCAGGCAGTCGTCCAAATATGGGTATATTTGTATCCCTTGAAGTCTGCAGAAGGCAATTACTGATGCCAGGCATTTCGTGAACACTCTGGGCGCAGTAGATAAGCCAAAGGGCAATGCAGAGAATTGATAATGGGTTGAACCTGCAAGAAATCTGAGGTATCTTCTGCAATCTTGTCTGATAGAGACATGCAGGTATGCCTCCTTGAGGTCCAGTGTTACCAGCCAAGACTCCTTGCCCAGCATGGGAAGAAGCTGCTGTAATGTGAGCATCTTGAATTTCGGTGCAGTAAATATGTGTTTAGGATGGATAGGTCCAAAATAGGTCTCCAATCTTTGTCCTTCCTTGGTACCAGGAATAGTCTGGAATAAAAACCTTGACCCTGTTCTTGTGCAGGTACCTCTTGAATAGCTTTCATGTCCATGAGAGCTGAAATTTGTTTCTGTGCCTCTGCCCTTTGATTTTGTGGCAGGTTTGGCATGCCTCTCATTCTTGGAAGGATGTGAAAGTGGAATCTGTAGCCTCTGTCTATAATGTCCAGGATCCATTTGTCTTTTGTGACAATATGCCAATTTTTCGAAAATAATGCCAGTTTTCCGCCTAAAGGTGCTGCCATTAGAGCTTTGCTTGGCATGCAAAGGGAAAAGTCATTGGTTCTGCTTTCTGAATGGCTGTGATCTATCCTCTCCACCTCTTGGTGTAGGTGCTTGCCATTGTCTGCCTCTAAATGATCCTTGAGATTGCCCTCTACCCCTTGGGCGCCTGTATCTACCTCTTTGAGGTCTGTCCGTGGCTGGAAAGGACCAATTTTTTAAGGCCAATTTCTACTGGCACGTGGAGGTTGTACCTGTAGGAAATCTTTCACTGTTTGCATTGATTTTGCCTTTTCCTCCATTTTCTTTAATACCTCCTCAGCTTTAACACCAAACAATACATCTTTTTGAAGAGGTGCATCTAGCAAATTAGCTTTGACATGATCTGGTAAGGTTTGCTCTTTGAGCCAAGCATGTCTACGTATGACTGATCGTGTAACAGCAGCTCTACATGAGGCCTCTAAAGCATCAAAACCACATTGCAAGGTATGTTTACCCACTTGTTCTGCACTATGCAAGAAATCCTGCAACTCCTTCAAGTCTGGTTGTTCAGGTTGTGACATTTTGCTTTTCAACTGAGATAACAAAAACTGTTGATACTTTAACATATGGAACTGACAGTTTAATGCCCTCATGGTTAAAGTGGCCGAGGTGTATACCTTTTTCCCCCACCTTTCTAAAGCTCTGGAATCTCTCTCTGAAGGTAATGGATTTTGGCAGTGGAGGCCTTAATTCCCTTGGGACCCTGTGAAATAGTTTCTGGGTCAGCCGCATGGCTTTTGTATAGGAATTGGTGTGAATCAGGAACCCGGTAATACCTGTCAGGCTTGACTGGAGCTGGAGGTAAAGAATCTGGGTTAAGGCTGGCCTCTGAATACACATCATCTAGTATGTCTAAGACAGAAGGGATAGCCAGAGGCCTGTGCTGAGGGAGCAAGAGGAAATCCCTGAGCCTTTTCTTGGAGTCTGAGTAATCTTGGCCTTCCCAGTGGAAGTGTTCCCTCAAGGTATGCAAGGTTTCCCCAAAAGAATAGTCCTCACGGGGGGAGACAGAGGGAATGGACTCCTCTGCATCAGAATTTTCAAAAGGGGACTATAAATGTTCCTGGTCTTCGGAATGTTCTGAAGTAATGGAGGCCTGGTCCGAGGAAGGGTATTCTTCCTCCACTCTGGGCCTTTTGTCCGAGGGGGGTTGAGAACCCCTGATAAGAGTAATCAAATCCTTAGCCATTTTGAGCATCTGTTTTTTGGGCATGGGGCCCTGTGGAGCTTGTCTTTTAGTATGCATGGCTGCTTTAGAGTTAGTGAAAGCCTTAATGGAAAAAGAAGAAGAAGGCCTGAAGACACCTTGAGAGGTGGCAGGCCTGTCTAAACTCTGAGTTTCCCGCCAAGAGTGGCGTCGGTATCTGTAATCGGGGTGTGGGCCGAGGAGCCTGCGACCTCGGGCACAGAAGACACCGCTAAGGAAGTGTCATCGGTAGTCAGGGGCTGCGTAGGCACCTCGCTGAGAACCGGAGCACCTGTAGTCGGCTTTAGCGTGGTGTCGGTAGAAGTCGCGGACTTCGTATGTCGGTCCTTATCTTTGCGTCTTTTACTCAAAACTGGAGTCGGAGTATCAGACGACATAATGTAATTAAACTTTTTGCCAAAATAGTGTTGGGCGAACTCTGCCCGACGCTTGATAGTGCGTTTGTTGAATGTAGCACAAAAACGACAGACCGAGACGTCGTGGTCTGGGCCTAAGCAAGGAATGCAGAGGGAATGGAAATCCTTATGCAGTGTTTGCTTCCCACATGAAATGCAATTATTAACTTTGTCTGACATCGGTCTGAGGCAAGAAAAGTTTCCCCAACGGGGTACTTAGCTTTCAAGAAGACTTCGGTTGAAAAATATTCGTAATCTCAGGAGCTGGCCGACCGGCACTTGCGAACTGCTTCTGCTTCGGGCACCGCGCGGCAAGAAAGACTGAAGAAAATGGCGTCGGCTGGTTCTTTTATACCCCTGCCGCACTGACGTCAGGGAAGAAGCGACGACATCCGACGCCGGACCTAGACTTTGGAATTCGGCCGACCGAGGACCCGCCTGACGGCAGGATAACCCATCTGTTATGACTGCAGCTGTATGCACAATGAACATCAGAGTCTTGCAAAACGGACCTTCATTGGTGGATTCAACCTGACCAAATGACAACAGGCACTCCCATTCCTTCCTCGCCAACTCATTGCTACTGTGACCACAGATGCCTCACAGATTCGGTGGGGGGGGATTATCTAGGAAGGACTGTCCAAGGCACATGGCAAGATCCTTACCTGCATATCAATGTCCCAGAGATGAAAGCAGTG
Organism: Protopterus annectens; assembly: GCF_019279795.1. Classification (NCBI taxonomy): domain Eukaryota; kingdom Metazoa; phylum Chordata; order Ceratodontiformes; family Protopteridae; genus Protopterus; species Protopterus annectens. Next base: position 412,826,700 of record NC_056738.1, on the reverse strand, counting down.
CTTCTAGCTTTGCAAGCACTTCACGACTTTCTTCCCCTAGGGACGATAGCAATCCAGTCAGACAACATGTCAGTGGTATGGTATCTCAACAAGCAAGGAGGAACCAGATCTTACTCCCTTTGTCAAGAGGCCCTTCATGTTTGGAAGTGGGCAATTTCTTCCCAACACTTTCTAGTGGCAATGCACATCCCAGGGACAACCAATGTGGTAGCTGACAAGTTTAGCAGGGCAATCTTGATGCCTCAGAAGTGCTCTCTGAATCAGGAAGTAGCGGAACTTCCGCAATTGGGAACAGCCTTGCTGCGATCTCTTCGCCAGTCCGATCAACTCCAAATGCAGCAGCTACTTCTCCCTTATCCTCCCTCCGGGGGAGCCACTGAGAGATGCACTTTGTTCATGATTGGCCCCTGGGACTCCTTTATGCTTTCCCTCCCTTTCCTCTCATATCCAAAGTGATTCAGAAAGCAAAGTTATTGAGAAGCAAAATGATTCTCATCACTCCTTACTGGCCTCGCCAGATTTGGTTCCCCTTTCTCGAGCCTCATCTACTAGATGATCCATGGACTCTGGACCCAATGCCAGACCTCTTGACACACGTCAGGCTCCCTTCACCCCTGCCTCCACACCCTCAATTTGACAGCGTGGCTGCACCAATTCCATCCCTAGTCAGGCTTCATGATTTTTCACCTGCTGTGACCCACATCCTCATGTCTTCGCATAAACCTTCCACTAGGAAGTTATACACTAGCAAATGGAGAAGGTTTTCTATCTGGGCTGAAGAAAGGAATGTAGATCCTTACACTGCATCCATCCCTATGGTTTTAGAATTTTTGCCTGAACTTTTTCATCAGGGATCTGCTGCTGCCACAATTAGGGTCCAATTGGCAGTGATATCTAATTTTCATTTGGGTCAATATGAATCTAACCTGATGTCCCACAGATTGTGTAAAACCTTCCTTAAAGGTGCTACTTTGCTGAGACCCCCCCTTTCAGGAACCGGTATCTCCATGGGATCTAAACTTTGTTCTGTCCAAACTAACTTCACCGCCCTTTGAACCCGCTCATTCGTGCCTATTGAAATTTCTGTCTTGGAAGACCTTGTTTCTAGTAGCTATTACATCAGCTAGACGAGTATTAGAGTTACAAGCACTGTTATTTGATTTTCCACAAAAAAGAAGTTATGTACTCACCATAGCGTTCCATCTGAGTAGTTATACTTCATTTTCTGCAACCTGTGGGTATTCGGATCCATATCGGATCCGAGCCGGCAACTTTTTCATGCATCTGCTCCAAGCTCCACCCCTTATCCATAATCCCTCACATCTCCTACCTTCCCTCAGATCGGGTTTGCCACTATCCAAACTACCAGCAACTCAATAACATCACTAACCTAGAACAGGTTCGGGGGAAGGAGGGCAGGACGGTTGCAGAAAATGAAGTATAACTACTCAGATGGAACATTATGGTGAGTACATAACTTCTTTATCTGAAGTAGTTAACTTCATTTACCTGCAACCTGTGGGACAGAGTCCCCAGCTACTAAAACTCCTGGGAGGCGCTCATAGAAGGATATTCCTGAGCACCGCAGAGCCAAAGGATGCTCTCCCTTTAGAGATCAAATCCAACTTATAATGAGAAATGAATGTATGTGACATTTGCCCAGGTCGCTGCCGCACAGATATCATCCAGTGAAATCCTAGACCAAAAAGCAGCAGAAGTCGCCATAGATCTGGTAGAATGAGCTTTAACAGGACCAGGCGGGGACAGACCTTTGTCCTTATAGATTTGCAGCATACATTGTGTAATCCATCTAGCTAAGGAGACCTTGGGTATGGCTTTGCCCAGAAAGGGTCTAGAAAAGGACATGAATAACTGGTCAGACTTACGAAAGGGTTTAGATCTGTGTAAATAGAAACGAAGCTGTCTATGAACATCTAGCAAATGCAGTTTATATTCACCCTTGTTCTGAAAATTTGGAAAGAAAACAGGCAGGTTAATCTTCTGATTAATGTTTGATTCAGAAGCAATTTTTGGTAAGAAGGAAGGGTTTGTGCAGAGCGAGACCTTGTCTTTATAAAAGATCAAGTAAGGGGGCACAGCAGACAAAGCTTGAATCTCAGAAACTCTCCTAGCCGAAGTAATGGCCACTAGGAAAGCTGTCTTTCAGGATAAGAACTTCTGATCTACTGACGCTGCAGGTTCAAAGGGAGGAGCAACTACCGCCTGCAGAACTAGGGTAAGGTCCCAAGGAAGGACTGAGTCCTTGACTGGAGGGTGTAAAAGAAAGGTGTCTTTCAGAAAAGCTTTACACAGTCTCAGAGGCCAGAGCATTCATGTTTTCGCCGAAATAAAAATTAGAGATGAGGAGCAACTACCGCCTGCAGAACTAGGGTAAGGTCCCAAGGAAGGACTAAGTCCTTGACTGGAGGGTGTAAAAGAAAGGTGTCTTTCAGAAAAGCTTTACACAGTCTCAGAGGCCAGAGCATTCATGTTTTCGCCGAAATAAAAATTAGAGATGGCTGCCAGTTGCACTTTTACCATGGATGAACTAGCCCCTTGTTGGAAAATTCTGGCCAAAAACTCCAACATTGCAGGAACCAGGGCTGTAAAGGAATCTAGATTCCTCTGAGAAGCCCAAATAGAGAAACATTTCCACTTGCTGCGGTAAATCTTCCTAGTGGAAGCCTTGTGGGATGCCACCAGAATAGTCTTTACTGAAGATGACAGACCAGGAGTCCTGGCAATCAGGGGACCTGGAGCAACCAAGCCATCAGCTTGAGGCTGTCCAGGTTGGGCAGACAGGTGCCCGAGGGGTGAGAGATGAGATCCGGGCAAGGATCCAGAATCCAAGGAGGAGTTAGAACATGAGACCAGAGAAAGGAGAACCACACCTGACGAGGCCAGAACGGGGCAATGAGGATCACTTTGCACCCCAGCTGGCAAGCTTTCTGAAGAAACTTTGGAATGAGAGGTAATGGGGGGTAAGCATGCATTATCCCGGGAGGCCAAGCATGGACAAGAGAGTCTCTAGTGGAGTCCCCTGGTGAGGGGATCAGAGAGAAGAACTCGCTACGCTTTGCATTGGACGGAGATGCGAAGAGATCGCAGCAAGGCTAACCCCACGCAAGGAAGATCTCCTCCGTTATTGTTTCAGAGGCCATTTGTATGGCATTAGAATAGCCCGACTCAACCTGACCACTAAAATGTTGGAGAGTCCCGGGATGTGCGTTGCAATCAGAAACCGACTGATGGAGATTGCCCACTCCCACACTCTCATAGCCTCGCGACAGAGAGGGTAAGATCTGGTTCTCCCCTGTTTGTTGATGTACCAGACAACAGACATGTTGTCTGACTGAACTGCAATCGTCCCCGGGGGAAGAACAGTGTGAAAAGCTTGCAACGCTAAAAGCACAGCCCTCATCTCCAGAACACTGATATGCAATCTGGTATTGGTCTGGGACCATGTGTCTTGGACCGTCCTCCCCAAATAGTGCTCCCCCCACCCAAGCTGGGAGGCATCCATGGTCACTCTGGCTTGGGCTGTGGGTGCTATGAAGGGACGCCCTGCCAAGATGTCTGGCAATTGGAGCCACCAGAGAAGAGACGCCTAGCAGGCTTTGCTGATTCTAACTGGATAGTCCATGGGGAGGTCTAGCAAAGACCACTGTACTGCAAGGGTCCATTGAAGCACCAGCATGTGAAGGCATGCACAGGGAAGGATCGTGATTGCTGCGGCCGTGGAGCCTAGGACTCTGAGAACGTTGCCCGCCATTGGCAGCCTGGGGCCAAGTATTGCTGATACATGGGCCCGTGGGCTCTGGACCCTGTCTCAGGTTAGAAAGACTTTTAATTGGAGGATGTCCAGCCATGCCCCTATAAATTCCAAGATCAGTACTGGGTTCAAGAGGGACTTGGAGACATTGATGATAATCCCTAGGTTGACTGCAAGACGCAGAAAGGAGTCTCTGGCCATGCAAAGAAGATGCTTGGTGGCAGCAGTGAGGAGGCAATCGTCTAGGTAAGGAAACACCTGAATTCCCTGAAGCCTCAGGTGAGCTGCTACAACTGCCATAACCTTGGTAAACACCCTGGGGGCTGTGGTGAGACCGAAGGGTAGGGCTCTGAACTGGAAATGATTGGCTCCCACCCAGAAGCGAAGGAATTTCCTGGAGCTTCTGCAAATTTTGATATGGTAGTAAGCATCCTGGACGTCTATCGAGCACATCAAGTCGCATTCTCAAAGATAAGGTAGAATGTACTGCAGGGTGACCATCCGGAATTTCTGCTTGGCTACAGCCAGGTCCAGGGTTGACCGGTCCGATATGGGCCTGAGGTCCTCCGTCTTTTTTGGCACTAAAAAGAACCTGGAGTAAACGCCTAATCCAGACTGATCTGAGGGGACCAGCTTGATGGCTCGTTTGTGAAGCAGCTTTGAAATCTCTTGTGCTGCCGCCCCCTTTGAGCGGGTGGAACATCCAGGAGGTGCTTTGGTTGGACGGGAGGGGTAACGAACAGGATGGAGTAGCCTCTGGATATTATTTGAAGCACTCAACGGTCCATAGTAATGGACTCCCAAGCCGTTAGGTACAAATGATAATCTTCCCCCGACTGTCACCAGAGTACGACAGTTGGGCAATCCCTCAGGGCTGCTGCGTGGATCTGGCGAGAAGGTCTCCCTAGACCCAAAGTTCCTCGGCCCCCCTCTGCCTCTGGAGCAGCGTCTGTCTTGTCCCCCTCTGCCTCTAGGGGATGAGTTGTCCTGAGAGTCGCTGGAAAACTGTGATTTTCGGAACCATGTCTTTTTTTGCCCTCCCTGATTCATAGAAAAGAATCTTTGAGGGCTAGAAAAGCGGACTCCGACTGCAGACAGTCTTCCCGTCCTTCTCGCTCTGGACCAGAGTGTCACGTACTGTCTTCCCAAACAGGGAAGAACCAAAGGGAGCATTTGTGAACGACGCCTTGAAGGGGTCCACAAATTGACACAGTCTGAGCCAAGCGTGTCGCCTCATAGCTACGCCAGTCCCAGCCGCCCTAGCTGCTCCTTCCGTGGCATGGGAAAGAAGACACATGGACGTATTCGATACTGATTTGAGAGTCGACATTTTCACGTGGAATAATCGCTTGTCCTCCGGCAACAAAGACTCTGGGGGCGACACAGCAAACTGACTAGATCTCGCTGAAGTCGTATGACATGTGCCAAATAATTCAGCGCTCGAATGGAAAATGTCGCTGAAAAAAATACTCGCTTCCCAAACCAATCCACTGCCCTAGACTCCTTGAATGGAGGGTGGACTGAGGAACTTTCCTGTGCCAGTTCCCTCTTGGTGGCAGCTGCAACCATCATAGCATCCACCAGGGATCCTTTGTACCAGGCCTGTCTGTCTGAAGGAGGAGAGAGGATCCTGTCCAGGCGTTTTGGTATTGGCTCTATGGTGTCAGGCTCCTTCCATGCCCATGTGGTAATAAGATCCACTAAGGGATCTGCAGGAGGGAACACCCAGGATGTAGATGGGCCCGTGCCAAAGGCCTCCAGCAACACTGACTCATCCGTAGAGGGTTTTGGGGCTGACCAACCTCCCCTCTGGCGGAAGATCTCCATAATGTCTCCAAAGGAGACATCCTAGGGAGGTAACCTGGGGGAACCCACTCCTTCATCTAAGTCAGTATCTTCTGTCAGGGACTTGGGGGAGTCCAGGTGCCTCCTTTTACACGTGTGCTTATGGGGGAACCTCTTCAGTGGAACTCTCTGAAAAGGGCTCATGAGTCACGGGGGGTTCCACTATGGGATCCACCTGGGGGTCCTCTAGCACAGGCTGTCCCTGGGACAAGCTGAAGGGAGTCATGACCAAATCCACAGAGCGTGGGCGGAGTCCAAGGAAATAGGCTAGGGTATCGATTCTTGGGAGAGAACCCTCTCCACCATGTCGAACGCCAATGGAGAGCGCACCTCCTTAGCAACCAACAAGGAGGAAGCTCTTCCCGGCTCTGCCGTAAGGATCAGGGCCGAGGCAGAAGTAGCCTGGGTTTCGAAGGAACGGCTCGGATCAGACAACGTCTGAGCCGAAGACACCTCCATCCCCTCGGATACGACTCCCCGTCCTCGGCCCCAAGAGTTGCTTGGATCCGAACTGGTATGATCCGAGGAACTCAAGGTAATCGCCGGTGTCGAGGTTGGTGGAACCATCGGCGCCGAACCCCCAGCTCTGAAGATCCTTGCATCCATAAACCCCAAAACCACAGGCCTGATCAGGGAAGGAGAAATTGGATGAAAGAAGGGCATGGAGGTCCCCCCTCCAGAAGGAGAGGGGCCTGGCAAGACTCCCATTTGGATTTGGGTCCGAATGAACCTCCTTCCTCATCCTGTCCATATCCAACTCAGACAGGCTGAGTCGAGCACGAGGAGGCGACCAACTCAGATCTGGCCGGTCGGTACGACGACCTCAATGAAGGCCTCAGGTCCAAGGGCTCCATCGGCAATAGGGAGAATCTCGGGGAGTAGAGCCGAGGAGATGAAGTCCTAATAACTTTGGCAGGCGGGCTAGGGAAGGGCTCCCGCTCTGGAGACCGCTTGCGGGGCCTATCCCCTCTCTTGTCTTTGTCCTTCTTTTCCTTTCCTTTAGTCCCCCCTTAAACAGGCCTAGTGGGAGGTTGAGTCCCAGCCTGAGGGGGGAGGTTTGAGCAGTTACTGGAAGAGCCGAGGCTGCTGTATCTAGGGAAGAAATTGGCAGAAGGCCCTTAGCTACCAGCTTTGCCTTCCTTTCTTTTAGGGCCCTGGGGTTGAACCCCGCACACATACTACACTGTATAGAAAGATGGGGAACACCAAGGCAAACAACACATAGAGTGTGGCCATCAGCTGGTGAAAGCTTGTGCCCACACACTGTGCATTTTTTAAAAGTAGGTTTTGGCTGCTCAGCCATACTATAAACCCACTTAGCCAAAACTTAACCCACCACTGCAACACACACACTAAAGTCGGGAAGGCCTGCTATACTACTTTACTACAAGTAATTTTTTTTTTTTTTTTACACAAAAAAACAACGAACAGCAAAGGGGAGGATAAGGTAAACTAACGACCACACACACTCACTAAAAGCACAAGAAAAACTATTCACTTACTACACCCAACTTGGAGCTAAAGAGATCACGATGCTGATGCATGAAGCGGCAAACGAGATCTGAGGGAAGGTAGGTGTGAGGGATTATGGGTAAAGAGACGAGCTTGGAGCAGATGCTTGAAAAAGTTGCCGGCTCGGATCCAATATGGATCCGAATACCCACAGGTTGCAGATAAATTAAGTTAACTACTTCCGATGACAGTTTTCCTTTGTACAAATCCTTCCTTTATCGCTAAAGTTTGCTCTCATACTAATTTGAACCAAACCACAGAATTACCTGTGTTTTTCCATAATCATTCTAACGCAGCAGAATACAAATTTCATCAACTGGATGTTCACAGGCAGTTACGGTTCTACCTTCACAGGACTAAGGAACTCAGAAAGTCAGACCAATTGTTCGTATCCTTTTCTGAATCTAGATTAGGTCTGCCAGTCTCTAAAGTGACCCTATCTAATTGGATTTTGAGCTGTATTTCCTTCATTTACTCCTCCAATGGAAAAACTCTACCGTTTCAAGATTACGGCTCATTCTACACGATTCCAGTCTACATCCGCTGCCTTCCAAGCCAGAGTTCCAATTGACAGTATCTGTGCAGCAACAACTTTGGCTACTCCTCATACCTTTATTACTCATTACAAATTGGACCTGACCTCAAGGGGTAGAGCCTCCTTTGGTTCCACGGTACTCAGGAGTATTTTCCCGTGAGTCACCCAGGAATAACATGCTAGGGACGCTGTCCCATATGCAAGAATGAAGGCGAGATAGGACTACAGAACATAAAGAAGTTATGTACTCACCATAAAGTTCCATGTTTGTAGTCCATCTCGCCCTTCATTCTTACAAACCCACCCACCTTCCCCCATCCTTGAAGGATCTGGAGACAGGACAGTCTTACCTTGGTAGGGTGGAGACCTTTCATTATTGTTTTTCTGGATAACCTTAGTTCTGTCTTTCTATAATTTACCAGCAATCAAGATTTGGGGATTGTACTAGTGCACTATGGGATACCTACCTAGCCACAAGCCAACTACAAGACTTTAAGCTTTGTAATAGGCTGAGTCGGAGCCAAGGATCGGATCTGAACCCATAAGTAAGAATGAAGGGCGAGATGGACTACAAACATGGAATGTTATGGTGAGTACATAACTTAATTTTTGTTGAAGCACCTTTTGATTTAATTGCAACATTCAGTCTTCTTGGGTAGGAGTCTATCGGCATTGCACATCTTGGCAATATTTGCCCACTCTTCTTTGCAAAAGCGCTCCATATCTGTCAGATTGCGAGGGCATCTCTAGTGCACAGCCATCTTCAGGTCACCCCACAGATTTTCTATTGGATTTGGGTCTGGGCTCTGGCTGGGCCATTTCAAAAGTTTAATTTTCTTCTGGTGAAGTCATTCTTTTGTTGATTTGGATATATATGCTTGGGGTCATTGTCGTGTTGAAAGGTGAAATTCCTCTTCATCTTTCTAGCAGACCCCTGAAGGTTTTGAGCCAAAAGTGACTGGTATTTGGAACTGTTCATAATTCTCTCCACCTTGACTAAAGCCCCAGTTCCAGCTGAAGAAAAGCAACCTCAAAGCATGATACTGCCACCACCATGCTTCACCCTGGGGATGGTGATCTTTTGCTGATGTGAAGTGTTTTTGCGCCAAACGTACCTTCTGGAATTGTGGCCAAAAGGTTCAACCTTGGTCTCATCAGACCATAACATATTTTCTTTCCCACATGTTTTTGGGAGACTTGATGTATTGTTTTGCAAATTTTAGCTGGGCCTAGATGTATATCTGTGTAAGAAAAGGCTTCCGTCTTGCAACCCTACCCCATAGCCCAGACATATGGAGAACACGGGAGACTTGTCACATGTAGTACACAACTAGTGCTTGTCAGACATTCCTGCAGCTACTTCAGTGTTGGTCTCTTGGCAGCCTACCTGACCATTTTTTTTCTTGTCTTTTCATCAACTTTGGAGGGACGTCCAGTTCTTTGCAACATCACTGTTGTCCCACATCTTCTCTACTTTTTGATGACTGTCTTCACTGTGTTTCATGGTATATCTAAATCTGTGGAATTTTTTTTGTACCCTTCTCCTGACTGAGACCGTTCAACAATGAGATCCCTTTGATGCTTTGTAAGATCTCTGTGAGCCATGGCTTTTGCTGTAGCAGGCAACTGAGTAAATTTCAGGAAAATCCTACTAGGACAGCTGAACTTTATTTAGGGTAAATCAGAGTCTCTTTAATTGATGGCAGGTGTGTAGCCAAGAAGACTGAATGGTGTAATTAAATCAAAAGGTGCTTCAACAAAGTATTAGTTTAAGGGTGGGCACACACATGCAACCAGCTTATTGTACTTTATTTTATAGATTTTCCCCCTAAGAGATTTGTTTTTCAATTGAACTGTACAGGTTATATGTCACATTAAAGGTGGGAAATTTTTTGAAATTATTTATTGTAGTCTCATTTTTTTATATCACAAAAATCAGGCATTTTAACAGGGGTGTGTAAACTTTTTATATCCACTGTATATTGGCCCCCCAATGTGACATAGGTTCATAGGTGAAGTCTTTTTAAGCTTAGCCACATTTTCCCATTTGTAAATATGGCTAGGCTAAATTACCCAGGGGAATCTACCTGGGTTTAGGTGGGAGAACATTTAGAAGTTGCCTCTTTCCAACAGAGACATGGGTGCCAGTCCACGAGTACATTTTTAATTCCCCATCCATTGCTCCAGACTGCATTTGAATAGGTTCAGAGATGAATGCTGCTTCACATGGATAGGAAGCAAGCTCCAGAGCAGAAGTAGTCTGCAAGACATGTACCTGTCCCTCCAACACATGCTATTTGTGTTGCAAATTAGGTTTAAGTTCTTCAATCAGGTATACCTAATGGCGTTAGCCTTGCAGATGTGCAGCAAGTCCATCAGTATAGGATCAGATTATGCCTTGTAAGCCAAGCACAGATCAGCTGTCAGTAGTCTGTAGGAAACGCAGTATAAAGATAAGGCTCTGAGGCAGCCTGCATATTCCATGTGGTTGACACCTTGTATTCTTTTTGTGAGAAGCCTCTGTGGGTATTTCAGTTGTTGGTCAGGTACATACTAAAGGGAGCCCTGTATTCAGTGAATGGCCTAATGAGGGTTGAGTACAGCAGACAACAATATCCTTGCACCTGGATGCCATATCCTTGCTTTCAAGTTGTACAATATCAAATGATTTCCTTACAACAGTAGACACATGATGATCAAAGGAAAAATTACTGTCCATGTTCCCAAGTCCCTAACTACTGGGTCTATTCTTAGAGGTGTATTGTCTACAAGGTAATTCCCTACTGTGGCAGACTTTCCAAAGGGTACTACTATACATTTTTTTGGCATCCAGTATTAGACTATAGCTCTGACATCAATTATTAGTTTGCAACAAGCCCTCTTGGAGGATATCAGTGTCATTGTGGGATTCTATGATTGTGCTGAGTCTGTAATTGTCTGAAAACGTAGTCAACCACAGGCCTTTGATGTTAGTTTTCACCTCTGAAAAGTAGATGCCAAAAATGAGCAGCCCTAGCACAGAACACTGAGGGAACTCAACTACTGACCTACATTTTTGAGGAGGAACAGTCCTCTATCCTAACTTCCTGTGTCCTACCTGTAAGCCAGCTGGCAATCTAATGGGTGACACAGCAGTTTATTCTTTATTTTGTGAGTTTTGCTAACAATGCCCAAATGGTGGTGGTGGTGGTGGTGGGGGGTCAGTGTTGAATGCTTTGCCCACGTCAAGATAGGCAATGTATATGAGACTAGTCAGACTTATTGGTGTGTAATTAACTAGGTCAGTAGATGGTCCACACTTGTGCATATGGTTAACTGTTACAATTCCTCCATTTACTAGGCTCAAAGCCCGTTAGGAAGTTAAGGCTGAGCAGTGATTTTAGAGGACTTAATATGTCATGTTTCACATTATTAATGAGACATAGGGATATTATCTGGGTCCATATATGCAGTATTTTTTGCCTTGGAAACTACCTTGAGAACTTGTTTGTTAGTGACTGTGATGCCCACCCCTGCTACCAATATGTGATGGGCACCAATATGTGTCGTCTCTATGCTCAGCCAGTAATCAAGGAGCCTGAATCCTCACCAATGATATTGGAGAGGGACGTGCACTTGGAATACAAATGAATACGCTCAGTATTTCCAGAAGCAGACCTCTCTGCATCAAACACAATTTCTCTTAAGAGCAGACAGGGAACATGCTCAGCCCAGGGTCTGAACGTCTCTATATTAGTCTCCCTGCAGATCCCCAATAACAGTCCCCACTGGTACAGCTGTAGGGTTAGGTCCTCAGCTGAGTGTCTATACCAAGTCCTACAGCACCCTCTCTGTAAACCCAGTGTTTTGTGTCCCTGCCCCAAGATGCTGACACACTAACACACGGAGAGATTTGATTTGCATACAGACAGACACAGACACACACACACACACACACACACACACACACACACACACACACACACACACACACACACACACACACACACACACACACACACACCCCTGGGGAAGGCTGGCACAGGTTTACAAGCTATGCCCCCTTCAACCCAGACTACAAGGTAGTCATCAGTGCCACCAAAAACTCCATAATCAGCTACTCTAGGGCCTTTAACAAAGGATTTCAATTATACTGTGTAATATTAATGCCAATATAAATGGTAGTAGTTCACCAAGAAGGCTAGGCCTTCTGAAGTGGCCCATGTAATGTCACCAAATAAATATAAGCACTGTCAAAGGTTAAGTACTTTCTATAAGGATCAGCCAGAATAAAACTTTTAAATATACTTAATAATAAATAACAAAAGTACATGAAAATACTGAATATATATTTACAGTAAACCACAGAGTCCAGATCACAGAAAATATTGAAAAGAACATTGATGGACAGACTCAGATAAATAAAGAAAAACTATATCTAAACTAAGCTTCACTATACTCCTGACTGAATCTAAGAGAATTTTACTGTTCCCTAGTTAGGTTACTACTACTGCACGGCAAGATGAAATATATAAGCAATCTTTCTAGTCAGGCCCCAAATAGAATACTCAATACTCTGACATTTCTCTTTGTAATATCTAAAACATAATTTCCAGTAGGACTGGCAAAATGACCTCAACTGGTCACCTGACTCTAGGTTATCACAGTATTCCCCTTTGAAGCTGAGATAGGAATTTAGTATAGACGGCTACCATACACATCTAAATGTTTATGGCAGTGCCTGGGGCTTCCCCTCTTTTTACTGAGCTAATGAACAAAGGCTTTTGTCCCAGACCTAGTGTCCCCTTCCCTATTCAGCACTGTGGGGTACTGTTTTAATGGTTTAACAGCTCATTAACATTTACCTTATTTATCTTAAAGGAAGCTAAATGGTGAACCATTGCTGTCCCAGTAGCCTCTGTTAAAACATATACATTTAATTCAGTTACAGTAATACATGTACATTCCTTTTCATTTCAGCAGGGTGCACTACTGATGCATTTTAACACAAGAAAACCTCACAAATACATTTTCAGCACAAGCATCTCAAGCATCTGTACAAATCAGTTTGATATATAAACGGCATACAGTTGTAATACATTTAACACAAGCACCTTGTATAAATCAGTTTGATTTTTAAAAGACATATCACTTTTTACAAAACTCCAGCTGCCTATGCTGGCTCTTGCCCATAACATCACCCCCCCCACATCAAAGACTCAAGTTAGTTTTTCAAGTGACCCTTGAGAAACATGGCTTTAGAGAAATAAGCCTATCTCCATGCCCTATCTTGAGAGCCTATCTGAGTTAGCATTGCTGACCCCACTAAGGTGTTGTACTGTCATATCACATATCTGCAATCCTAAGCTCCACCTTAATAACTTGGAAATTTGCTGGCTGGCTCTATGTAGCCACGTTAAGGGTTGTGGTCTAACTACAGTGAACTTCTTTCCATACAGATAGGGCTGAAGTTTCTGCAGTGCCCATACTATGACAAGACATTCTTTTTCTACTTGGCTGCATAACATTCCTCCCTGGTTTGGATTCTACGGCTGCGATATACCACTGGGTGCTGTTCTTCCTTTGAGGAAACCTGGCTAACTACAGCCCCCACTTCATGGTTTGAAGCACTCACCTGCACAACAAACTCTTTGCTGTAATCTGGACTGGCTAACACATGGGGTCCTCCCAAAGCTCCTTTAAGCTTCTGGAAAGCCTGCTCATAAGCTGGGGTCCACACTACCTTATCTGGCCTGTTTTTCTTGTCAGGTCTGTAAAGGGAGCAACTATGGTACTATAATTGGGGACAAACTTTCTCTAGTATCCCGCTGTCCCTAAGAATGCCCTCACCTGCTTTTTGGTAACAGGGGCAGGCCATGCCGAAATGGCTTCCACTTTGGCAGGTTCTGGCCTTATCTTACCACTCTCCACTCTATGTCGCAGGCAGGAGACCTCTGCCATACCCACCTGACATTTACTGGGATTAATGGTCAACCCTACTATCTGCAGTCTGCCAAGCACCTCCCTGACATGCTAAAGGTGCTCTTGCCAAGAATGGCTGTAAATGGCAATATCATCCAGACAAGCATGAGCACAATCTCCCGCTCCTGTGAGGATACAATCTACCAGACTCTGTTAAGTCCTGGGACATTTTTCATCTCAAAAGGCATTTTTGTGAACTTATACAAGCTGAAAAGAGTCACAAAGGCTAACCTCTCTCTAGCATTGGGCATCAAGGGCATCTGCCAGTTGCCCTTAGAAAGCTCAATAGTGGTCAGATACTCAGCCCAATCCAGCTGCTCTAGGGCTTCATCTGTCCTAGGCATGGAGTAAGCATCTGACTGTGTGACTAGTTTCCTGTAGTCTACACAGAACCTAGTGCGGCCATCCTTCTTTGGTACCAGCACCAATGGGTACCAGCACCAATGGGGATGACCAAGGACTGCTGGACTCCTGGATTACTCCCAGTTCCAACATCTCTTGTAACTCTTCCCTCAGCACCTGTCTGACTCACTCAAGCATCCTGTAAGGGGCCTGCTTTAAAGGTCTTTGTGGCCTTGTATCCACATGATGCTGCATCAGGTGGGTGCACCCAGGTTTCCCAGTGAAAATGTTCAACTTCTATAACATTGATCAGATTTCTCAAACCTGGGTAGGGGATGGCTGCTGGGACACTGTTACCCTTTCCACTGAGGTGTCAGTCTGAGCCTCACTGAGGAGGTCATAAGATCCCCCTCAGACTCCTCTGCCATCCACTGCAAATATTCAGCACAAGGTCTTCTCTATCATAGTAAGGCTTCATCATGTTAACATGGTACAATCTGTGCCCCTTCCTCTTGCCTAGCAGTTCTATGATATAGTTAACATCTCTGACCTTCCTTACCACCTTGAAGGGTCCTTCCAAAGTTGCCTGCAGGTTACTGTGTCTGACAGGAATGAGCATCATCACCTGCTGTCCCACGTCACATTTTCTGACTCGAGCATTCCTAGCATACCAGACCTTTTTCTGCGGTTGGGTTCCTCCCAGGTTTTACTGGGCCAAAGCCCATGAGCTCCCTAAGTCTTGTCCTGAGGTTTAGGACATATGCCACAACAGACTCCTTGTGGGATTCACACCAACTCTCCCACTCATCACAAATAAAATCTAGAGGTTCTCTCACCCTATGCCCATGCAGTAACTCAAAGGATGACAAACATCTGGATTCCTAGGGCACCTCCCTGTATGCAAACAACAGATGGGGCAAATAGTCCCACTCTCTCTTAAACTGGTCTGCAAATGCTTGTAGCATGGTCTTTACAGTAGAGTTTAAGCTCTCCAGAAGACCATTAGTCTGGGGGTGGTAGGGGGTTGTCTTTAGGTGCTTCACCCCACAGCACTCCCGCAGATAAGCCAGTAGGTCTGACATGAAATTGGCACCTCTGTCAGTCAGTATTTCTCTTGGGAAACCCACCCTGCTGAAAATCTCTAGCAAAGCATTTGCCACCATCTCTGCCTCGATGGAAGACAGAACCACTGCTTCAGAGTATCTAGCAGCATAATCTACTACCATTATGATATACTTCTTCCCCGTGGAACTTGGGGTACTCAGAGGCCCCATAATATCCATAGCTACCCTCTGAAATGGCTCTTTAATCACAATCAAAGGCATTAAAGAAGCTTTGTCTCCTGCCTTGCCTACTTTCTAGCACTGCTCACAGGTCCTGCAGTACCCTGTTACATCCCTGGCAATCTCAGGCAAATAAAAGTTCTGCATAATATGTCTCTTGGTATGCTTTATGCCCATATGACCTGCAAAAGAATTGTCATGGGCTATGGCTAGAAGTGCCATATGGTAGGCTCTGGACACTACCAACTGCTGTATTACCTCATTTTCTAGCCCTCCCTCAGGGGTCCACTCTATACAGCAACCCTTTGTTCCAACATACAGATTCCCCTTTTCCATGAGAATCAGGCACCTCCCTGGCTACCTCCCTCAAGCCTC
Organism: Protopterus annectens; assembly: GCF_019279795.1. Lineage (NCBI taxonomy): Eukaryota > Metazoa > Chordata > Ceratodontiformes > Protopteridae > Protopterus > Protopterus annectens. Next base: position 412,811,075 of record NC_056738.1, on the reverse strand, counting down.
TTAGTATAAGGTCTGAGAGCTGAGCATGTCTCAACTCTTCTCTTTGCAACTCTTCCCAGTTCCCCTTCCGCAGGAAGTCTGGTATCCTCTGACAGCGGTGCCTCACTGTCAGCCTGGGTACTGCTACTCACCTCTGCCTTTGCAGTCACTCTGTCCAAGGGAACATTAGTACCTACCAGCACCAGTGGCTCATCTTCAGTCTCACTGTTAAAGTGTAGCTCCCTCCCTGAAGTAGTCACATTAGCAGTCCTGGCTTTGGGTGTGCGGTCTGTCTGGGTCTCCTCCAGGCTACCAAACCCACATGCCTGTCTCCAAGTCTGACTGTGCGTCAATGCATGCACACAAGGTACTTCATTATCAAAATTATTCCCTATTAAGACATCTTCAGGGATATCCTCAAACACACCTACTTGCTTGATTTCTTTTCCACCCTCCCAGTCAAGTTGAACCCTGGCCAAAGGCATATGGAAAGGGATCCCTCCTAAAGCTCTGATTGGAGTGGACTGTCCAAGAAATTACTGCTCCTATTTAACAACTGCAGGCTTCACAATGGTTATATCAGCAGCTGTCTCTCTCTTGGCAGTGGCCTGTTTCCCGTGCATCAAGACTGGATATACATTCTGCTGGTAGTTTGGTACCCCTGTTGTCTCCAGACAACTTACCACTGGCATTCTGTTATTCTCACTTGTGGACTCCCCAACTTTTGTTCCCCACCTTGCCTCCGTGGACATCTGTATGCTGCATGGCCCCACTGGTTATATTTAAAACATTTAACCCTTGATCCTGGCCGTGTACCTGAACTAGTGGCTTCTCCTGTTACTGGTGGACTCTGTTGGTGCGGTTTAGGCTGCCTGCCATGAGTTCCCTTATATCCATATGCAGCACTGGGTATCCCTTTCTTAAGCAGTGATGCCCTGCTTACTAGATACAGGTCTCCTTTTTTCCCCAACTCATCTGCAAAGTTGTATTCCCTGTCTGCCAACCAGATTCTCATGTCCTCAGGCAAAGTGCTAAGGGCTTGTTCCCTCATCAAAAGGTTTGCCAGCCCTTGAAAAGTGGTAACCTGACACCCACTTACCTACCTATGAGAACAAGTGCATAGTTCAGCAATATAATCACATACACTTTAATCTGCCTTGCATCTACAGTGGATATAAAAAGTGTATTCCCTATCAAGACATCTACAAGGATATCCTCAAACACACCTACTTGCTTGCTTTCTTTTCCACCCTCCTAGTCAAGTTGAACCCCTGTTAAAATGTCAGGTTTTTGTGATATAAAAACATGAGACCACAATAAATAATGTCAAAACTTTTCACACCTTTAATGTGACCTACAACCTGTACAATTCAATTGAAAAACAAAGAAATTTGTTAATGGAAAATATATAACAAATAAAAAACATACAATAAGCTGGTTGCATAAGTGTGCACACCCTTAAACTAATACTTTGTTGAAGCACCTTTTGCTTTAATTACAGCATTCAGTCTTCTTGGGTAGGAGTCTATCAGCATTGCACATCTTGACTTGGCAATATTTACCAACTCTTTCTTGCAAAAGCGCTCCAAATCTATCAGATTGCGAGGGAATTTTGTGCGCAGCCCTCTTCAGGTCACGCCATAGATTTTCTATTGGATTAAGGTCGGAGCTCTGGCTGGGCCATTCCAAAACTTAAATTTTCTTCTGGTGAAGACATTCTTTTGTTGATCTGGATGTATGCTTGGGGTCATTTTTGTGTTAAAAGGTGAAATTCCTCTTCATCTTCAGCTTTCTAGCAGACACCTGAATATTTTAGGACAAAAGTGACTGGTATTTGGAACTGTTCATAATTCCCCCCACCTTGACTAAAGCCCCAGTTTCAGCTGAAGAAAAGCAACCCCAAAGCATGATACTGCCACCACCATGCTTCACCGTGGGGATGGTGTTCTTTTGGTGATGTGAAGCATTGTTTTCGCGCCAAATGTACCTTTTGGAATTGTGGCCAAAAAGTTCAACCTTGGTCTCATTAGACCATAATACATTTTCCCATATGCTTTTGGGAGATTTGATGTATTTTGCAAATTTTAGCCTGGCTTGGATGTTTTTCTGTGTAAGAAAAGGCTTCCATCTTGCAACACTACCCCATAGGCCAAACATATGGAGAATACGGGATATTGTTGTCACATGTAGTACACAAGCAGTACTTGCCAGAAATTCCTGCAGCTCCTTCAGTGTTGCTGTAGGTCTCTTGGCAGCCTCCCTAATCAGTTTTCGTCTGGTCTTTTCATCAATTTTAGAGGGATGCCTAGTTCTTTGCAAAGTCACTGTTGTCCCATATTTTCTCCACTTTTTGATGACTATCTTCACTGTGTTCCATGGTATATCCAATACTGTGGAAATTTTTTTGTACCCTTCTCCTGACTGATACCTTTCAACAATGAGATCCCTTTGATTCTCTGTGAACCATGGCTTTTGCTGTAGCAGGCAACTGAGTACATATCAGGATAATCCTATTAGAACAGCTGAACTTTATTTGAGGTTAATCAGAATCTCTTTAATTGAAGGGAGGTATGTATCCAAGAAAACTGAATGCTGTAATTAAATCAAAAGGTACTTCAACAAAGTATAAGTTTAAGGGTGTGCACACTTATGCAACCAGCTTATTGTATGTTTTTTATTTTTTATATTTTCCCCCTAAGAGATTTGTTTCTTTTTCAATTGAATTATACAGGTTTATAGGTCACCTTAAAGGTGGAAAAGGTTTTGAAATGATTTATTGTGGTCTCATTTTTTTATGTCACAAAACCATGGCATTTTAACAGGGGTGTATACACTTTTTATATCTGCTCACGAAACTTTTCTGTAAAGTTCAAGTGTTAACTTAAAACATCGTAAAAAACAGTACTTCACTTTTTCATAATCTAAACAGTATCAGACAATTTAGAAAAGTACAGTTGTGTACAGTTGCCATAAATGTAGATGTTTGAGTGTATTCGCTGTTGCAGTCATCACATTTGGGTTATCTGCCTGCAGGTAGCCCTCAGCCGGCCTGAATACCAGAGTCTTCGGATTCCTGCGTCAGATGCCGTCACTTCTTCCATGATGTTAGGTTGTCAGGGGTATAAAACATGCAGCAAAAGCATCAGTTTTTCTTGCACCAGATGTCAGGTGCCCCCACAATAGGAAGCAATTATATGGTATGGAACACCCCCAGAAAAAAGCAAATATACCCGATATAATATATGCCAAACAAGAAGGAAAGGTAGAGCCAAGAGAAGTCGGGGTGCTGGAGGGAGGGTAACCATGACTGCAACAGTCATACACTCGAGCATCTACATTTATGGTAAGTGTACACAACTGTACTATGTTCTTCGTGTTTCACTGTTGCAGTCATCACATTTGGGCTGATTTCCAAAGCTAAGGAAGGGTGGAGGCAGTTGAGGAGCATTGGGGCTAGCAATCAGGCCCTGTAAGACTGCTGTGGCAAATCCAGCTCTGGATTTAGAAAAGATAGGCAGGTGGTAATGCTTGGTGAAAGTATATACAGAGCTCCAGGTAGCAGCTTCCAGGATGTCCCTGGTAGGGATTCCTCTGAGAAATGCCGTAGAGGTAGATGCAGCCCTGGTGGAATGTGATCTTATTCCCTATGAGGTAGGTTTTCCATGGTGCTTTTAGCAGAAATGGATGCAAAAGGCTATCCATTTGGAAATGGTTTGCTTTGAAATGGCCATCCCCTCTGCCCTTGCAGCAAAGCTAACTAGCAGCTGGTCAGATTTTCTAAGAGGCTTAGTTCAGTCCAAATAGAATCTAAGCTGTCTGTGCACGTCCAGAGAATGCAGTACCCTTTCCCCTTTATTTTGAGGATTAGGGAAAAAAATAGGCAAATGAATGGACTGGTTTAGAGCCACACTAGACACCACCTTGGACATAAAGGATGGATTAGTCCCTATGGGAAACCTTGTCCGCATTGATGATAATGAAGGGTTCCACTGCCATGAGGGCCTGCAGTTCAGACACTCTTCTTGCTGAAGTGATGGCTAGAATTAAGGCTGTTTTCCAAGAAAGGAATTTCAATTCTGCTGTTGCAACTAGTTCAGGGGGGGGTGTGTGTGTGAATTTTTCCAATACAAAGTTAAGGTCCCAGGCTGGAGTGGGAGCTCTCCTGGGGGGCCTTAAATTTTTGGGCCCTCTAAGAAATTGTTTTAGCAGGGGATGAGAGAAGAGGGGTGGCTCAGTATTATAATGTGCTGAAATGGCAGAGGTATGAATCTTAATTGAAGAGAAAGATAGGCCCCTGTGGAGCATTTCTGTTAAATATTCTAGAGTATGAGGTAAGCTGGGCACTGTTGTGCCCATCCCCTGAGCCTGGCTCCAGGAACAGTATCTTTTCCAATTTTCTGAATAGGATTTTCTAGTACTAGGCCTCCTTGCTTCCAGAATGACATCCAGCACCTGCTTAATCAGGGTTGCTAGAGGTGAGCTCAGGGAATTAGCCAGGCTGCAAGGTTCAGGGTTTGAGGTTGAGGGTGTAGATTCTGGCCCGCCTGCTGGGACAGCAGGGAAGGGGTCTGAGGCAGGTGCCATGGTCGCAGCACTGTCAGACTGCGCAAAAGGGGGTACCAGTGCTGGCGTGGCCAGTCTGTGGCAATCAGTATTGTCCTTGGCTTGTCCTGTTTGATCTTTAGTAGAACCTTCGAGAGGAGAGGCAGAGGGGGAAAGGCATAAATTGAGAGGCTTTCCCAGGTAAAGGACAGGGCATCCACTTTCCAAGCTTGACTGTGGGGAGATACGGTGTAGAATTTGTTCAATTGGTAGTTCTGAGGGGAGGCAAACAGGTCGACCTCTGGAGTCCCCCATTTGTTCCTCAAGAGCTTGAATATTTCGGGTTCCAGTTTCCATTCGTGTGTTTCAATGAGATTTCTGCTTAATTCGTCTGCCAGTGAATTTAGTTTGCCTGGCAGGAACTTAGCTTGCAGGTTCACTTGGTAGCTCAAGGCTGTGTTCCACAGAGCCATGGCTAGTCTGCAGAGTAGGTAGGAATGGGTTCCCCCCTGCTTGTTTATGTAACACATGACTGTGGTGTTGTCTGTCTTTACCAATAGTTGTCCTGGAAGAATAATTTCTCTGAAGGCTGTCAGAGCATTCTGTAGGATGACATAATGGTTAAGGTGTTTACCTTAAAAGACACAAGGTGCAGGGTTTGATTCTCACATGGGTTAACTGGCTAGGCTTCAAATAGCCCAAAAGGGCAGTTAGCTTAGTACTAATCTACGAACCTATGACTGATATGTAGGTACATCTGTTTTGGGTTCCATTTGCCCTGAATGCACTGCCCTGCTATGTGAGCCCCCCCCATGCATAGTCTGATGTGTCTGTTAGGGTTTGGGTGGCAGGGAGTAGAGTGAAAGGGAGTCCCTTGTTGTGGTAACAGGCCTCTGCCTACCAAAGGAACTCTGTCCTTAGACAAGGAATGATAGGAATCATTGTTTCCAGGTCCTGAGAATGTTGATACCACAGACTTTTTAGATACCATCGAAGTTTCCTCGTATGCAGTCTTGCATATGGAATTAACAGAATGCAAGAGGAGCCATGAACCCCAGGGCTTGCAGGATTTTCCTTGCAGATAGCTGGGTTTTTATGGCCAGTAGGTTGAAGTGGGTTGTCAAATAAACTTGTTTCTCCGGAGTGAGGAATGCCATCTGGGAAGTTGTGTTCAAGATTGCTCCCAGGAATACAATCTGTTGGCAGGGTACTAGGTGTGATTTCTTCTCGTTGATGGTGTACTCCAATGAGGTTAGAAATCTCTTTACAAATGCCAGGTGTTGTAATAGCCAGTCCTGACTTTCTGCCAGGATCAGGCAATCGTCCAAGTATGGGTAAATCTGAATATTTCTCTGCCTGCAAAATGCAATGGCTGGAGCTAGGCACTTTGTGAATACCCTGGGCGCAGTAGATAAGCCAAAGGGAAGTGCAGAGAGAACTGATAGTGCATGGAGCCCACCCTGAAACGTAGGTATTGTCTGCAGGAGTCCCTTATTGGGATGTGCAGGTAAGCTTGTTTTAAGTCTAGGGTTGCCAGCCAGGCATCCTTGGCTAGCATAGGAAGAAGCTGTTGAAGAGTTAGCATTTTGAATTTTGGAACCACCAGAAAGGTGTTGAGAATAGACAGGTGCAAGATAGGACGCCAGGAGTTTTCTTTTCTGGGAACTAGGAACAGTCTTGAATAAAAACCTTGTCCCCATTGTTCTGCTGGGACAGGTTGAATAGCCCTGATACTGAGGAGAGAGAGAACTTGTTTTTGGGCCTCCGCCCATTGATTTGGGGGGAGGTCTGGCCATCCACTTGGGGTTGGGAGTGAGTGGAAGTGGAATCTGTATCCTAGGGAAACTATATTTAAAACCCATTTGTCCTAGGTAATGAATTCCCAGTTTTTTGCATGCAGGGTGAGCTTTCCTCCTAAGGGAGCAAGTAGTTGAGCAGGGCTTAGAAGAGAGTTAAGGATAAGTCATTGTGCCGTTTTTCCATAGGGGGGTGGCTTACTACTGCCTGCTTTGGAAGTTGGAGCCCCCCACTGCTTAGATCTGTGCATAGCCTGAGACTGAAGTCTTGGTGGTCTGCTGCTCCTGGGTTTGGACTGAGAAGGCCTGGAAGGGACTGGAAAAGACCAGTTCTTTGAAGGCCAATGCCTACTGAATCTAGGAGGCTGTACTTGTAAGAAATCTTTAACAGTTTGCATAGATTTAGCTTTTTCCTCCATCCTTTTGAGGACTTCTTCTGCTTTGTTGCCAAAAAGGCGGTCTTAGTTTCAGGGTGCATCCAGGAATTTAGCTTTAACATGATCTGACAAGTTTTGTTCCTTAAGCTAAGCATGGCTTCTAAGTAAAGACCCAGTGACAGCAGCCCTGCAAGATGCTTCTAAAGCATCAAAACCACATTGCAAAGTATGTTTACCAACTTCTTCAGCAGAATGCATTAACTCTTCCAAATCTTTGTGTTCAGCACAGTCAGGAATCAGCATCATTTTCTCTTTAAGTAGTCCCATAATATGCTGCTAATACATATGAAAAGTACAGTTTTGTACCTACCATAAATGTAGATGTCCGAACTGGATAGCATCTGCAGTCATAACAACTGGGTTGTCCTGTCGTCAGGCAGCCCTTCAGTCGGCCGGATTCCAAAGTCCGGGTCCGGCTTCGGCTGATGTCGCACTTCACCCGACGTCATCTCTGTTGGTCTTTGGGTATAAAGGCATCAGCCGACGCCATTTTCCTCAGTGTTTCTTGCCCCAGATGCCAGTTGCCTTCTTGAAGGCTAAAATTTGGATAAATGCCAATGTTTCCAAAAAGATAGAGGTAAACACCAAAATAAGCATGTATGTACATATATACAAACAAATACACCATAAAAGACTCCCCCCACCAGCTAGCTATTAGGAGGGTAAACACCCTAGGAGTACCACAGAGGGGAAGGAGGGAGGGTAATCCTGACTGCAGATGCTATCCAGTTCGGACATCTACATTTATGGTAGGTACAAAACTGTACTATGTCCTTCATGGATGCATCTGCAGTCATAACAACTGGGTAGAATACCATAGCCAACTAGGGGAGGAGGAAAAACTAGATTATGGTGTGTTTAAGATCCCTTGCAGTACAGCAGTGGCAAACCCTGCTCGGGATCTGGAATATAGAGGCAAATTATAATGCTTGGAAAATGTATGCACGGAGGTCCAAGTAGCCGCCTCAATAATGTCTTTGGTTGCCACTCCTCGTAAGAAGGCTGTGGTAGTGGCTGTTTCCCTTGTAGAATGAGGTCTTATGTTCTGTGGAATTGGTTTTCCATGGAAGGAGTAACAGAATCGTATGCAATTTCCTATCCATTTGGAGATTGTCTGTATGGAAATAGCTTTTCCTTCCCTTCCTGTTGCATAGGCTACAAAAAGCTGGTCAGTTTTTCTGGTATTTTTTGTTCTGTCCAGGTAGTAGCGTAGCTGTCTATGTATATCAAAGGTATGCAGTATTCTTTCCCCTCTGTTTTGTGGGTTGGGAAAGAAGGTAGGTAGGTGGATTGCCTGGTTTAAAGACACTCTGGATACCACCTTAGGCATAAATGTAGGATTAGTCCTCATGGACACGCTATCTTGGTGGAAGATTAGGAAGGACTGTACTGCCATTAGGGCCTGAAGTTCAGAAACCCTCCTGGCTGAGGTTATTGCCAGTAGGAAAGCAGTTTTCCACAATAGATGCTGTAGGTCTGCTGTTGCTGCTGGTTCAAAAGGTGATAGTGTCAGCTTTTCTAGCACAAAGTTCAAGTCCCAAGCTGGCAATGGTGGTTTCCTTGGAGGTTTTACATTCTTGATTCCTCTGAGGAACTGCCTGAGTAAAGGATGTGAAAAGACAGGTGGATCAAAGCTGTATTCTGCTGATATAGCCGATGCATGTATCTTGATGGAGGAGTAGGACAGGCCTGTATGTAGAAGTTCTGCCAAATACTCCAGAATGTTAGGCATATCTATGTTTGACACATCTTTTCCTCTTTCAGTACTCCAAATGACAAACCTTTTCCATTTTCCTGCATAGTTCCTTCTTGTTGAAGGTCTGCGGGCTTCAAGAATAATATCTTTGACTCTTTGGGAAAGTTCTGGATTAGCTGCTGCTATGCGATGTTCCATGCAGTCAGTTGCAACGTTTTTAGGTTTGGATGCATGATGCTGTAGTTGTTCTGAGTTAACATCAAAGGCATCAGGGGTATTGGCCACATATTGTTCCGAGACATGCTCCTCAGCAGTGGGTACCAGTGTTGTCTTGGCCAGTTTGGAGCTATCAGGATTATCCTTGGATGTTCTTCCTTGATTTTTAGTAATACCTTGTGTATCAAGGGAAGAGGTGGGAATGCATATGCTGTTAGGCCTTTCCAGCTGAAGGAGAGCGAATCCACTTTCCATGCCAGTGGGTGGAATGTCCTTGTGCAGAATTTTTTGAGCTGGTGATTGAGAGGGGAAGCGAATAGATCTATCTGAGGCATTCCCCATTTCTTTGAGATGGTCTTGAAGATGTCCGGGTGTAGCATCCATTCGTGGGCATCCGATGTGGTTCTGCTTAATATGTCTGCTAGAGTATTCTCCTTTCCCGGTACAAATATTGCCTGTAACTGGATGTTGTAGCTGAGTGCCAGGTTCCTCAGCTCCAAGGTCATTCTGCATAGGGGGTATGAATGAGTGCCTCCCTGTTTGTTGATGTACCACATGACTGTGGTGTTGTCTGTCCTTATCATCAACTGGCCCTCTTTGAGAAATGGTTTGAACTTTTGGATTGCCAGTTTTACTGCCAGCATTTCTTTTAGGTTGATGTGCAGGTGAAGTTGATCCTGTCCACAATCCTTGCACGCATTTGTCCAGCATGTGGGCCCCCATCCTAGGTCTGAAGCGTCTGTTGTGATGGTCTGGTTTGCTTGACATCTGCGAAAGGGTAGACCTGGGTTTGACTGGCATGCTTGAGCCCACCATAGGAACTCCTGTTTTAAGCATGGAATTAGTGGAATTTCTGTTTCTAGGCTGTGCCTGTGTTGGGACCATAAATTCTTTAGGTACCACTGTAGTTTTCTCATATGTAGTCTGGCAAGTGGGACCAAGATTATGCATGATGCCATGAAGCCCAAGGCCTGCAGTACTTTTCTTGCTGTTAACTTGTTCTGTTTTGTTAGAGCCAAGAAGTAAAGAGGGAGTTCTTTGTGTTTTTCTGCAGTTAGGAATGCCATTTGTCTTACTGTGTCCAATTCCGCGCCCAAGAATGTCCTTGTTTGGGATGGTATCAGCCTTGACTTTTGTAAATTGACTGTGTATCCCAGTGCTTGTAGCAAGTAAATGACCCTTTGTAAATCTGTTGTCAGCTTGCTTTTGTTGTCCCCTTGTATTAGGCAGTCGTCCAGGTATGGGTAAATTTGAATTCCCTGTAGTCTGCAGTGGGCGATTACTGATGCCAGGCATTTTGTGAATACTCTGGGCGCAGTAGATAAGCCAAAGGGCAATGCTGAGAATTGATAATGCTCTGATCCTGCAAGAAATCTGAGGTATCTTCTGCAGATTGGTCGAATGGGGACGTGCAGGTATGCCTCCTTGAGATCTAGAGTTACCAGCCAACACTCCTTGCCCAGCATGGGAAGAAGTTGCTGTAGGGTCAGCATTTTGAATTTTGGGACAATGATGTATGTATTTAAGGTGGACAGGTCGAGAATAGGTCTCCAACTTTTTTCCTTTCTTGGAACTAGGAATAGTCTGGAGTAGAATCCTTTCCCTTGTTCTGTAATTGGCACTCTTTCCACAGCTCTCATGTTTGCTAATTGCATTATCTGTTGTAGAGCCTCTGTTTTTGATTTGGAGGTAGGTTTGGCATTCCTCTTTTGACTGGTAAAGTGTGGAAGTGGAACCGGTAACCTTGATCTACGGTTTGTAAAATCCACTTGTCTTTTGTGATATAGTGCCAGTTCTTCGAAAATAAGGTTAATTTGCCGCCTAATGGAGCTGCTATTTGTTCCCTGGTAGGCGGATTTAGAGGTAAGTCACTGTGGTTGTGTTGTTGTAGTGGCAGTGGTTGTGTCTGTGCCTCTGTTGTTACCTTGCCACTGTCGTCCTCTGTAGGCACCTCCTCTGGATTGGTTTCTGCCTCTGGAACGTCTATTCCTGCCCCTTTGGGATCTTGTGGAGTCAGGAAAGGACCAATTTTGGCAGGCCAGTTCCTGCTAAACCTTGGGGGTTGAACCTGCAAGAAATCTTTAACCGTTTGAACAGATTTTGCCTTTTCTTCCATTTTCTTCATTACCTGCTGGGCAGGTGTACCAAACAAGCTGGTCTTATCCATAGGAGCATCTAATAACTTTGCTTTAACATGATCCGGTAAGGCTTGTTCCTTTAGCCATGCATGTCTTCTTATCACTGTGCCAGTCATGGCTGATCTAAATGAAGCCTCCAGTGCATCATAGCCACATTTTAAGGAATGGTTACTAACCTGTTGTATGTTATTTACCATTTCTAATACATATTTCTTATCAATAGAGTCATCAGAGGATAGCTTTTTTGTTAACTGATCAAGCATAAACTCTTGGTATTGTATCATGTGAAACTGACAGTTTAAAGCTCTAGCTGAGAGAGTAGCTGAGGTGTAGACCTTTTTGCCCCATCTGTCTAATGACCTGGCTTCCCTTTCAGAAGGAATAAGGTTTTTAGCTGTGGTCGAGGCTACTGCCCTGGGACCCTGGGATATAGTTTCGGGGTCTGCAAGTGGGGCCTTGTAAAGGTGGTGATGAGTGTCTGGTACCCTGTAAAATCTGTCTGGTTTGGCAGGGGCTGGAGGTAAAGAATCTGGTGCAGAGCAGACATCATTGAAGGCATCGTCCACCACAGAGAGGACAGGAGGTATAGCTAAGGGCCTGTGCTGTGGAAGGTGCAGAAAGGTCCTAAGTCTTTTCTGGAGTCTGAGAAATCCTGCTGCTGCCATTGGAACTGCTCTCGCATGGCATGTAAGGTTTCCCCAAAGGAGAATTCTTCTGGTGGGGAAGCAGCTGGAATGGATTCTTCAGCATCTGAGTCTTCATAATTGGAGAAATGAGCCTCTGGCTGGTCTGTTATGTCTGATTCATCGGCAGAATCATCAGAGGACACAGGCTCGGGGGGCTCTGCCCTGGGTCTCTTCTCTGGGGGCTGAGAGGCCCTGTCTGGGTGAGATTGAGATCCCCTAATTAATGAAATTAAATCTTCTGCCAGAGTAAGCATTTGTGAACTAGAAGAGGGCCTGGTTGTAGGGGGTTTAACAGGCACTGTTTTAGTAGTTTTGGCTGCTTTAGCCCTGGCAAAGGCCTTAATGGACATGGCTGCTGGAGGCCTAGCAGCACCACGTGCTGGGTTAGAGACATCCAAGGGAATGGTTTCTGATAAGTCAGTGGCAACCTCCGTAGTGGATAAAATTTCTGAGGCCGATTCAAGAGAAGTAGCAGGGGCCTCAGTGGTAGTGATAGATTCAGCTGTACTTTGATCAGTTTTCTCGGTTTCGGCCGAAACCGAGACACTCGCGGTTTGCTTAACCATGGTTTCGGCCGAAACCGCGGACGCAGTGTCGGTCTTTATCTTTGCGTTTTAGCAGTTTGGGTAGTCGGAGGATCCGACGGCATAATATACGCAAAATCAGAACCGAAAAACTGTTCAGCAAACTCCGACCGACGCCTAAGCGTTCGTCGGTTGAATGAAGCACAGGCCGAACAGGCTGCTACGTCGTGGGCTGGGCCTAAACAAGGCAGACAATAAGAGTGGAAATCTTTATGAGGTATTTGTTTCCCACAGGTTAAACAATTATTAACTTTTTCTGACATCGGCTGAGGCAAGAAAGAGTCCCCAACGGGGTACTTAGCTTTAGAAGTCTTCGAAGTAGTATTCGGTAGAAGTAATCTCTGGATCCGACCGACCGGCACTTGCGAACCGCTTCTGCTTCGGGCACCACGCGGCAAGAAAGACTGAGGAAAATGGCGTCGGCTGATGCCTTTATACCCAAAGACCAACAGAGATGACGTCGGGTGAAGTGCGACATCAGCCGAAGCCGGACCCGGACTTTGGAATCCGGCCGACTGAAGGGCTGCCTGACGACAGGACAACCCAGTTGTTATGACTGCAGATGCATCCATGAAGGACATCTGGCAATTTAAAGCCCTAATGGCCAAAGTAGCAGAAGTGTATACCTTCTTACCCAATCTGTCTAAAGCTCTAGAGTCCCTATCAGAAGGGGTAGGATTTTTGGCAGTAGCAGCCTTAATGCCTTTTGGTCCTTAGGAAATGGTCTCTGGATCCGCAGTAGGATTCTTGAAGAGGAATTTGTGAGAGTCAGGTACTCTGTAGTACCGGTCAGGTTTCCTGGGAGCTGGAGGCAAAGTGTCTGAGGTAAAGCTGGATTCCAAGAAAACATCATCTACAATCTCCAGAACAGGAGGGATAGTTAGAGGCATGTGTTGAGGCAGGAGTAAAAATTCCCCAAGTCTCTTTTTGGACTCAGAATAGTCCTGGCTTTCCCAGCAGAAATGCTCCCTAAGGGTATGCAAGGTTTCACCAAAAGAAAAATCTTCTGGAGGGGAAGCAGAGGGAATGGAATCCTCTGCATCAGAATCCTCATAAGTAGATAAGGGTAAATCCTGGTAGTCAGAAGGAACAGAGATATCAGATTCCTGGATCAGAAGAATCAGAAAGAAAATCAGTTCTACGTCTCTTAGAGGGAGAAGGCTGGCTTCCCCTAATTAAGGTAATAAGGTCTTCAGCCATTCTAATCATTTGTTTTTGAAGCATATAGGCCTGAGAATGCGGTTTGGTTGTTGATTTTCTAGGCATAGTGTGAGGTTTAGGCCTGAGGAATTCGGTATTTCTAGCTGGAAACGAAGTCTTCGGTTTAATATGAAAGTCAGTAGGTCTGAATACACCTTCAGAAGCCGGTGCCTGCACAGCGGCTCTGGACCCAAGGTAGAGACATCTGCAGGTTCCATAGTTGAAGAAGCCTCTTGTGGCATACTAGACTCCGAGTGGGTCTCAGTATAGGCCTGTGAATCTTTAGTAGCAGGTATCAGGGGCTGTGAGTACCGGCGGACTGGCAACTAGCTTAACGGAAGCGTTGTCGGCAGTTTTTGACCTATGCGGTCTGTCTCTGTCTTTATCTTTACGTTTTTTCGGAAGATCGATAGTCAGATGGCTTAACAAAGCCATTTCGGAGTACGGAGATCGAGAATGGAAGTATTTAGCTACAAAAATAGCCCAACAATGAATAGTTCGGGCATTGAACAAGGCACAAAACCGACAGCGAGGGACGTCATGGTTTGGGCCTAAGCAAGTGACGCAGTAAGAATGAAAATCTCTATGAGGTATTTGCTTTCCACAGGCAAGACAATTGTTAATTTTTTCTGACATTGGTTAGCACAAGAAAAAAAGGATACCCAACGGGGTACTTATCTTTTTGAAGACTTCAGGTCTGAAACTCTAAAACGAAAATTTCAGGAGTCGGCCGACTGGTATTTGTGAACTGCTTCTGCTTCAGGCACCGCGCGGCAAGAAAGACTGATGTAATGGCGTCGGCTGCATGTTTTATACCCCTGACGACCTGACGTCATGGAAGAAGCAACAGCATCCGACGCAGAAATCCAAAGACTCTGGTATTCAGGCCGGCTGAGGGCTACCTGCAGGCAGATAACCCAAATGTGATGACTGCAACAGTGAAACACTAAGAACATCAACAGTTATGCTTTACCGTGAAGTAAGAGGGTGAGGAACTCTACCCAGAGCCCTTAGTCAACACTGTACTGTTTACATACTCTTCAAAATTATCATCTTCTTGGTACTGAGGAACAAGTTTACTGACCTTTATTGCTTCTGGGGTATGTTTACTCACTTTCTCATTACTTCCATGACCTCCATGACCCTGGTGAAAAGTCAATATCTTTTCATGTTGCCTCTGCCTCTCATTTTCTTTGGCTTCCAGATGTCTCTGTTTCTCTTTTACTTCTGCCTCCAAATGCAGCATTCGTGCTGCTGATTCTAATTCCAACCATTTGGCCTCCAGTTCACGTCTCTGCAACTCTAGACAGATTTTTAAGTCATCTAAGGGAAAGTTGAACTGTCCTGTTCTGAGGGCTGCAAATTCCCATCACCAAACTGGTTATCCTCCTGGTTGCTGGTCTGTGCTGCAGCTGTGGTTAAGGCTGCAATCATTTCCCCTTTAGTCAGTGCTTTGCCTTGGCACATCTCAGCCAACTGCTTCCTTGTTAGCTTGTCATAATTCTCTGCTGACATCCTTGTCTGCTCTCACTGACTAACTGAGCTAACAAAAAGTAAATAAATAAAACTATTGTGATATGAAACTCTGAATGTCTACCGTGTGGCTGCTTGAGAGTACAAAAACCTTCTTAAGTGACCATTGTTTACAGGTTACAGGAGTTCAATATCACATGTGCAGAGAGAAGCACCAGTGTGGAAACACAGCAGTCACAGCTCAAAATATCCAGAGGTAAAATAGGCATCAAACAGCAGGCAGGAGGTGAAATAAATCCAAGTATGGAAACACAGCAGTCACAATTTAAAATATCCAAAGGTAAAGCAGGCAGCAAACAACATGCAGCAGGTAAAATAAATCCATGTCTAATGCATATACAAACTGGAAAGCACTTTCGCTATGGAATCATAACTTCTTCAGACCCTAATGAAACAACATCTTTACTAAACATTTATTTAACAATGTCATAACACACAGACCAATCAAAAGCTAAAACTAATAAGACAAATAATTAAAGCTGAACTCACTAAAAAGTGAACCCAGCAAAAAGGAAATAGGCATTACTTTTTCTTTTTCCTTCTAGCTTTTAATGGAAGTATCAAAGGTACAAATTCATTTAGACCTAACCCCATACGAAATGTGGTTCAGCTATCCATCTTGCTTCACATCTTTCTGTTTCATTTTCAATGTTACCCAAACTAGCATTCTCATATATAACATCTAACACAGTAAAAGAAAACCTATGTGCATTACCTTGCATCTGAACAAGTTTAGTTAAGGCATCGGCAGTGTTACCTTTATTTATACAATATATATAATAATTAATACGTTCACAAAACCGACGGTTGGTTTTGCCAACATAAAGTGAGCTGTATTGCTCACAGTTGGCTAAAAAAACAACAGTCATGGTGTCACAGTTAACCATAACATTTAAAAAAATATTTCTTCCCTGTCTGTGGATGAACAAACTCATTACACTCTCTAAAATACTGACAAAAATTACAAGTACCACTCTTTTTAGTACCCTCTCCCCGTTGTCCATAACCCAACTTATCCGGGTAATGCAGCAAACTATTTAAATTTGCCATATTCCTGTAGCAAAACTTAAATGTGCCAACTAGTGCTTCAACAGATGACTCAGAGATTAAAATATGCCAATTTTTTTTGATTACATCAGTAACCTTACTTATGTTACTGGAAAAAGTCATAGGGACTCTTAAAACATTGTCCCTTATAACTAGTCTATGTGGGTCCCAGGTGGGGGTCATAAAATAGGATTTCCCAACACCCTTCCTAAAGTGGCGGGCTCCACACATACCCTTATCTACCTCAGTCCCCTTATACCCCCAGCTTCAAAATCATCTTTCAGGATGACAATAAATTCCTCAAAATCCTAGTCTTTAACATGTAGCCTAGAGGCCCTTAACATTTGTCCCTTCACCAAATTCTCAAACACATGGTTAGGATGCATGCTGCTATGATGGACAAAACTCGGTTTGTAACAATCCTTCCTATAAAGGCTTGTAATAAGACCGTTACTACCAGGCTCCTTCTTCACTATAACATCCAAATAGGGTACCTTAGTACGGGACTTAGTGGCTGTGAACCGCAAAATGTCTGTAGTGGAATGAAGGTAGCAAATAAATTCATCTAATTCCACTATGATGCCAGTCCAAACCATAAAAAGGTCAGCCACAAACCATCAGTAAAATTTTATTTGATGACCCCACCATCTCGAGCTCACTAGAAACTTGCATTCCCATATGGCCGTAACAGCACTGGCGTAGCTAGTGGTACAAGGTGTGTCCACAGCTACTCCATGCCTCTGATGGTAATATCTAATGTCGAATGTCAAAATGTTATTCTCTAAGACTATCTCAAGGAAAAATGCAATTAAATCAATCTGCCTAGCATCCAAATAGTTTCTCATTTTAATAAAATCCTTAACCATTAAAATACCCTGCTGGTTAGGTATCACTGTGAACAGTGATACAACATCAACTCTTACCAAAAGGTTGCTAGATGGAAACTATGTGATGATCCCACCACCGCCAACCAAATAATATGATGCCCATCACTGCTACCAACATGTGATGGCCACCAATATGTGTAGTCTCCATGCTGGACCAGTAATCAAGGAGCCTGAATCCTCACCACTGACATTGGTGAAGGATGTGTACTTGGAATACAAATGGATGCACTCAGTATTTCCAGATGCAGACCTCTTTGCATCAAGTACAATTTCCCTTAAGAGCACACAAGGAACACACTCAACCCAGGGTCTGGTCTGTCTCCCTCCAGATCCCCAATAAGACTCCCCACTGGTACAGCTATAGGGTTACTTCCTCAGCTGAGTGTCCAAGCCAAGTCCTCCAGTAACCTCTCTGTAAACCCAGTGCTTCATGTCCCTGCCCCAAGTAGCTCTCTCACACACACACACACACACACACACACACACACACACACACACACATACACACACACACACATACACACACACACACACACACACACACACACACACACACACACACACACACACACACACGCATACACACATACACACACCGAGAGATTTGATATGTGCAGACACATATGCGCGCGCACACACACACTTGGGGAAGGCTGCCACAGGTTTACTAGCTATGCCCACTTCTACCCAGACTATAAGGTGGTTATCACTGCCACCACACACTCCACAATCAGCTACTCTAAGGCCCTTAACAAACAGTGTCCAATTATACTGTGTAATATTAATGCTAACACAAATGGTAACACAAATGGTAGTAGTTCAAGATGGCTAGGCCTTCTGGAGTGGCCCACACAGTGTCATCAATTAAATATAAGCACTCTCAAAGGTTCAGTACTTTGTATAAGGATCAGCCACAATAAAAGTTTTAAACATATTTAATAATAAATAATAAAAGTACATGAAAATACTTTATATATATATATATATATATATATATATATATATTCACAGTAAATCACAGAGTTTGGATCATAAAAAATACTGAAAAGAACATTGATGGACAGACTTAGACAAAGAAAAACAAGATCTAAGCTAAGCTTCACTATATTCCTGACTGAATCTAAGAGAATTTTACTGTTCCATAGTTAAGTTACTAATCCCTAGTTAAGTTACTTGCTACCTCAAGGCAAGATGAAATACGTGAGCAGTCGTTCTAGTCAGGCCCCAAACAGAACACTCAGTACTCTCAGATTTCTCTTTGTAATATCTACAACATAATTTCCAGGAGGACTGACAAAATTATTTCATCTGTTCACCTGACTCTAGGTTCTCACAGTATTCCCCTTTGAAGCCGAGACAGGAATTTAGCATAGATGGCTACAATACATATCTAAATGTTTATGTCAGTGCCTGGGGCTTCCCCTCTTTTTATTCAGCTAATTAACAAAGGCTTTTTCCCAGACCTAGCATCTCTGGTCCTATTCAGCACTGTGGGGTGATGTTTTAATGGTTTAACAGCTCATTTACATTTTTATTCTTAAAGCAAGCTACCTGGTTAACCTTTGCTGTCCCAGTATAGTATATTAAAGCATATACATTTAATTCCGTTACAGTAATATATGTACATTCCTTTTCATTTCAGCAGGGTACACTGTTGGTACATTTTAACACAAGCAAACCTCACAAATACATTTTCAGCACAAACATCTGTACAAATCAGTTTGATATTTAAATGACATACAGTTCTAATACATTTGTAAAACAAGCATCTTGTATAAATCAGTTTGGGATTCAAAAAACATCATTCTTTACAAAACTTCAGCTGGCTATGCTGGCTCTTGCCCATACCATCACAGTGATAACCAGAAGGGTTATGGTTGAGGGCATCTCATGAAAGGTGCCCTGGGGTAAGGTGGGTTGAAACTGGAGCTAAATTTATCAAATAGATTTAGTCTATTCCCCAGCTCTGTACAGGTTTTTCTGTTAACAATTAATTCAGCACACTGTTGTGTACTTCCTTTGATGTTGTGGACATAACTGAAGAAGGCCTTGTGGTTGTCATTTGCCTGTCAGGCTGTCTGTACCTCAAATTTAACTTTGGTGGACTTAAGACTTTGATTATACCAGTTTAGATTTATGAGGCATTTCTTGCCTTAATGGGTAATCTGCTTTCTAATTTTGGCCACTTTCTTCCTTTTATTAAAGAATTTATTGTTATTAGAATTCCACCAAGTTGGCTTGTGATTTAAGTTAGTCCTGTACTTTAGGTCGATACAGCTGCCTCAATAAAGATATTTGCATGATGGCATAGGATGTCAGTGAACAACTTCACACAGATATCACAGTTCCTGTAGCATGGGGGAGAAACACAACATTTTGCCAGGGTATCTCTCAGGATTTATTCCAAAGCAAACTTCTTCCTACTAAATAAATATTCAAGGGTTAGATGGGGTCACAGGGGGCCACATGATCTGTGCTCAGGGGAGGTGTTTAGAACCTATATTAAATGTCCTAATTCCTGGGATGCTGACTAGGGCACAAACGACCCCCATGGCTGCCTGGATGATTACCTATCTGGATAGCACTCCCCCCTCCCCCATGCAGGGGCTAGACAAGTACTTGGGAAATGATGGACTGATCTACAATTGGGGACACTGGACAGACAGCAATCACTGGCTAAAAATCAAAGAAAAAAAATCAGTTTATTTGACCTCCTACAGTAGAGTTGCGTGTAGCAAGATAGAGTTTTGGTTATTTTTGGTAGAAACCTGGGCAGCATTCTCTAAATGGATGTTTGCTTAAGCAATCTTAACACTAAGCACTCACCTGATGTATACACTGGAAAATGTGAGAGCTAGGTTGGTGTGTGGAAAGGGTAAAACATGGCTACGGCTACTAACTAAGCAAAAGAGTTTATGCAAGAAGTGTAAAAGGATCACACTTAAGTTACTAAAACCAAAAAGGTGTTAATCACAACCATACTGAATCCTTATATAAAAATTTTGCTAATGGCTTTACAAGCAAACGTTTAGGCATATTATAAGACAAGCATGGGCTTAAAATTGTGCACAACAAGAAAAACATCATTACTGACAAAAGAAAAGAAAACCGTTTAGGTTAGAAGCACAGCTAGGATTGGGCAGAGGGGACAGCTGCCCTGGGTGAGGCAAAGGGCACAGCCATTCTGAGTGCATGTTAGAGGGTGTAATCAGATCGGTTGGTAGTGCAGCAATGACGTTCATTTCTGTAACAGCATTGCTGAATGCTGGAATAGACATGAATTTCAGTACTTCTATACTACATTGCTTTTGCTGTCAGGACTGAAGACATTCAGCGCTTCAATTAAAGCAAGCCGGTTGCTACAAATGTAGCAAATGACTTGCTACAGTTTTTTTCTTCAAGCTTGGGGTGAAGATCGGGGAATAACATTAGAGTTATTGCATTAGAAATATGGTTGATGAAGATCTCAATGCTTTAACACTGTTCTTTTAAATCTTTACTAGTTATTACAGTTGTTTACAGCTTTTGTAGACCAAATTAGGACCAGCTTTCCCAGCCAGGATTTGTTAAGGGAAAACCTTAGTCTAGGAGACAACTGTTTATTACCACCCTAAAAATAAACCTTTTGATTACAGAAGACCTCAATGAAACAACCTCTGAAAGCAGGAGATAATGTGTATAAAGAATTCTTACCACAAAAGTACTAATGTCAGCCTACATTTGCTTGTATAG
Source organism: Protopterus annectens (assembly GCF_019279795.1). NCBI lineage: Eukaryota > Metazoa > Chordata > Ceratodontiformes > Protopteridae > Protopterus > Protopterus annectens. Next base: position 412,790,602 of record NC_056738.1, on the reverse strand, counting down.
GATTAAAAGTCAGAGCTATATGTTAAATGGTAAATATACTGCATTAGTTTAAAAAAATATACCATAGGTAAGCATCACATGCATGCACTAAAACAAAACAAAACAAAACAAAAAAAACTGTCTCAGGGGAAAGACAGAACTTTCTGAAGAAGCATATCAAAATATAACTGACAAGCCCTATAAATACTGGTAAGTAGACTTAAAACTCACAATGTGTAAGCAAATACCCAGCACCATTTAGGGACAGGCCTGCTTATGCCCTATTTTCTTATATCATGCATTATGAAAATATATAAAAAATGAACAGTCATTTGATTAACATGAATTGCACCTCCTGCATTCCCTAACGTAAGGCTTCTAACCTCACAACCCCAGTAACCAAACAACAGTGTCAATAGTCGAAGGGGTAGAACACTTGGCTTTGGTGCTGGTAGATCAGGCTGCTCCAGGTACATGGATTAATTTTCCAGTACTGACATTGCAGTGCAACATAAGGGTGTGCTGCACTCCTGAATGTGCAGTACTATAGATAAGACATTAAATCAACGTTTCATCTACCCGAGTTGGTGGTAGATCAGGTGGGTGTAAAAGATCCCATCACACTTATTGAAAAAAGCATAAGGGAAATTCTCCAGTACCCTGGCCAAATGTCCCCTAGCCAGTATGCGTGTCAATTCAAGTCTCCCCCGAAAAGAAGCCACTGGCGTAGTGGGACTAACCCAGTCAACAAGAAGTTTAAATAAAATAAATACATACATACATACTGTCTCTGAAGCTGCACCACATACAAGTTTGCCTTTCCTCCAATGTGTTGTTCCATTGTAAATGGGAGGGTAATGAAACACTTACAAACAGTATAAATTATTTAAACTGTCCCACAATGGAAAAAAATATCTGCAGGAATATCACCTGAGGGAAACTGAATGGGAACAAATAGTCCACAATATTCTCTAACAGACTCTAATAACACAACACAAAATAACTGATAGGAGGTGAAAATAAGTGCATCTAGTTCTGTCTGAATGTTGCAGCAAGGCTAATGCATCTTTCTTTCCATCTATCCAGAAATCCCAAGGTGACCTCAGTTTCTACCACCACCTGCAATAAACAAGTACATCTTTCAGTCATCAAGTCTCGGCAAAAGTTACTTTTCATGAAAAGATTAAACTGTGCTGCTCTCCTCCTGCCCTGCCATTACAGCATTATCTCATCAGATCTCGGTTATCTTTTCTTTATGAAAAGTATACATTTTCCTTGTATGTTATACCCCCTTTCCCTACACCAGCCTAGTCACCTCCTACTGTACCATCTCCAACACTGTGACCTCTCTCTAAAAGCCTCCAGAAATATAATCAGTACTTGTCTGCAGGTGAAATCGGCACATTTTCAAAAGGTATTATTACTTCTGTATAACTGAATTCTACCTCACTAGGCAAATATCACAGTATTTACTGTGCCTTAATACTCTCCCCTTTTACTTTGTGACTGATGGTTTAAATTTCCAAAAATGACACTCAACACTGTGCTTTTCCTCCTTTTAATTTTTGTTGCAAGTCTTCTAAATGCATATTCGGGCTCTGGGTTGTCATTCTCTATGTACAGCACCATACTACTACACAAATCAAAAAGACCACCTTTTAAACCATGCCTCCAGTCTTTTCAAATACCTCATCAGATTTACTCCTATTTCAGTTAAAATCAACGCAACCTTGATGTCATCTGCAAAGTGAACTATCAAATTTTCCATACCTTATATAAGGTCTGAAACAAACACATGAATGAGTAAGAACACAGAATCAACTCCTGCAAGACACCACCTGTCAGAGTGATTTTACTACATGGCTCACTTATTCTGAGCCAATTCTTATAATTTTTGATCGAGTTTGAAAGGAATACAGAAAGTATAGGATGCACTGTTGAGCAGCATCTGGAGGGCTACTTCAATAAGTACTTGACATGGTGATAACTTTTATAATATCCACTATTCAAGTTTTGGAAACCATATTTAAGATGTAAAATGAGTAACCAAAGGAAATAAATGCAAGACGCATAAATCTCTTTTTCTCCTGCATCTCATACTCCCCACCTGTCTGGCATTGTTTTGCAGATTCTCCCAGCCCCCCTTCACTATTCTTTGAGCACCTCAACTGCTCCTTTCCAGACAATGCTAGATGCAACTCTACACTTGGCAAGCCTCCCACCTTCTCAGAAGAATCATCCTTATGGCTTTCTCAATCCCAGGATTAGAAGCAATAATTTAGATGAAGTGTGAACAAGCATCACAGCCATTACTGTGGCTGAACAGTCATATTTCCTAAAAAAACAGCAAAACCAACTTCAGAACTTCTTCGACCAACACACGGGCACCAACTCCAAAAACAGATGAATACTTTATTGAAAGGTCTAGCGCTTTCTTCCCCTGACAGGGACTTCCTCAGAACAACTTTACAATGAATTACCCAGCCCTTAAATACACATACACCCAATAATTAATGGAATAATCACATAATTGACTCAAATCAACTAAAACCATCATTACAAACATTAAACACTTTAAAAACACCATAGATTGTACACCAGTACATAAATACAAATGTATTAATATATATAAAAATTCCTTAATAAAATCTTAAAAAGTTAAAAATCAATACATTTACACAAACCCTAACCCATTAAACGTTTCAACTTCAGAATGCATGCTATATTAGTGGCTTCATTAATACCTGGATACTGAGTTGCATCCAATCTTAATTGCCACTTCAACTCACAACTATCCAGGTGCAAATCCACAACTTTTCCCTGGGGGTCCTTTATCAACTGTTCAACTACCAAAAACTTAAAACAATAATCACCATGTTCCTTAATGTGCCTGTACAAGGCATTAGTAATTTTCCCTTTTCTAATGTCATTTACATGTTCACTAATGCAATTTTTAAAATACCTACAGGTCTTCCCCACATAAAAACAGGACACTTTTGGCACTTGGCCATATAGACAACATTGGAACTACAACAATTATAGTGCCCCTTAATGGTAATATTTTTACCATTAAATTTAAACTTATTGCTAGTTTCCAAAATGTAATTTTTTAACTTTTTAAGATTTTATTAAGTAATTTTTATATATATTATGTATTATGTGTATGTGTATTAAAGGGCTGGGTAATTCATTGGAAAGCTGTTCTGAGGCAGTCCCTATCAGGGAAGAAAACGCTAAACCTTTCAATAAAGTATTCATCTATTTTTGGAGATGTTGTTGGTGTGTTGGTTGAAGTCATTTTTCCTATCTCTGGGGCGCAACATGCAAAAATGTCTGCCTCACATAAACAGCCTCAGCAGATACCTTGTCAGATCTACTGCACATTCACAAGTACAGTGGAGACAAACACCCACTCAGGAGATCACAGTCACTTTTGCAACATAGATAGAACATGTTGGAAGCATAGATTATGTATCACAGACGCTATCAATATCACTTCGTTGGAACAGTCGTCTTCTTCTTCATATAAATTAAAGTACTTTCTTTTATGCTATTTAAATGTAATCTGGACAAATGAACAGGGGCAACATATAAATGATCTACTAATCTCTGGGTTACTTGTACTTAACATATAAAGACTAAAAACTTAATGGGAATGTATGGCAAGGCCTCTAAAGATCCTCACAGATCAACAGCCACCTAAGTAGCTATGATCTTATGTCTCCGTGTATGGCCTGTGCACCTGGACAGTACTGACCGAACATCTTGTTACTCTGCCTTGCTACAGCTGGAGTCTGTCAGTATCTCTTCTCTACTAGAGGTCATACAGAACAAAATGTAGCTCACAGCCTGCACTGGGATAGGACAAGCTGGCTGTTGTCCACTTTATGCTATTCCCCAGCCAACCTTCCAAGCAAAAGGCTTCCATTCCCAAACCTGGGTAACAAGCAGGGGAGATGGATACTTTGCCTATGCACTAGCAAGTCAAGTCTAATTTACATTAATACATCTTGACTGATCATCTCAACAGAAAAACTCTTCTTCCAAGAACAGGAAATATCTCGCAGAAGAGAAATTTCTTTAAAATGGTGTGGTACAGGACTAATCATGTCTCTGTTCAGCCAACAGCGTACCTTCTTCAGCCATTCAATACAGGGCATGCAGGGCTCTTGTTCAGAGTGGCTCATGCTGGATTTCTGTAAACACAGACCAACAAGTTAAAAGAACATTTTGAACAAGTCAGAGTGTCTTATTATATTTATGTGTGTGCGTATATATAAATACACACAGTGTTGCATTATACTCTGCAACTAATTTTGTATCACAAGATCATTTTCCTATACCAAAGCCAGACTGGAAAAAAAAGCACAACAGTTATCTCTACACCACAAAAGACTGGCTTTGCTTTCTTCATATAGGTCATCTGTTTCTTTTTTTCACTGTTGATGAGATATGCTTACCAAAACAAGCTCATTTTAGGAAAACTTGTTAGTATGCAAAATTTCAAAAATATAATGAATTCCTTTATCTGTACTGCTTTATCTCTTTACCTAGCCTTCTTCACAACTAATTTAGTCAGGTTCTGATAGACTAATTAGAATTGGGAAAAACAAAAAACAGACTTACCAAACGTCCAATTTAAGTAAACCCATGTATCTTATTAGTACACATGTGTATATACCCACATGTAAAAGAATATCTACTGCCAATCTACAAAAACTTAAAAATGATAAAAAAATATATATTTAATTTACCTGGTGCATGAACGTCATTAAAAAAATTTTTCACAAAATCCTGGCTGAACTTGTATGTAAGAACATATTTCTGATGAGTCAGTAATCGTGGTAGCATTTCACAGAAGGACTGTATGCTTATCAGAAAGCAAATTATGCACGTTTTCCTGAAAAAGGAGTTTAAAAGAATGTTAACTTAAAATGGCTATCTTATGACAGACAATGCATGTTTAACAGAAAAATAAAATCATATTTACCTTGGGTAGTCATACAGCATAGTTCCTTCAACTGTAGTTAAGGACAGCAAATACGCCTTTACTTCTGAAAGAAACCCAAGGATATGCTGCAAATTGCTGTTATCTACGGCTCCTTTATAACCCTTTATTCTTGGGCTACGGCTACAGAATACATCAAGAAGTTTACTGATTGTCTGAAATGTTTACAAATAAGGAACAATAAGTAAATATACTTTAATGAATTAACATTACACCAAATTTAATCATGCAAGAATCACATACACACATACATATGTTTTATTCAAGCTTTTGTAGCACAGCTTCCTAGCAGTTTCCCAAAAGCGATCTGTGTGAGTGGATTTTCAAATGAAATGAGCAGTCTAAAAATCCATTCCACTGAAAATTTTAAAAGAGCATTTCTTCAAGGGGACAAAGCTCATTAAATTCCCCATGCAACTGGTATGGCCCCCTGCACCCCTGAACTGCAGATAATCAGCTTTGGGGTTGCTGAACCATGATGTAAGAAGAAAGTCTTCTTTGCTTCAACAAATCAAATCTTCAATTGTCTTGCTGAAAAAAATCCCTTTCAGATAACTGCCTTTTAGGAAATTGTCTGAATACCTCAAAGCATGCAGAAAATTAGTTAAGCAAACACAAACACTTTCAAATGGCTAATAGAAAAATTAGCAGTACCATTTTACAAAACTGGATATGTCAAGGATGACTATAAACTTGGTCAAGAAAACAGATTCAAGATCTCTGATAATTACATACAACAGATACACACTACAATGAAATCTATATTTGTTGTATAGACTAAATACTTTTCTGTTACCTAGGCTACTAACTGTTTTTGTGGGGTTCTGGCATAGTCCCCCAACTGTCTACCATCTGCCACGTTCCAAAGACCTGACATGTCTTCGCAGCTGTTCAACAAGGGGACAAGAGATAAGGGAGCCTTAGTAAACTGCCATCCTAATGGAAGGAGAGAGCTTCTTTTCTGGCCTGCTCTTAATCTCGCGCCACTCATTATGGTGTGTGGTAATGTTGATGTAGTTCATGCATCTGCTCCCACATGCACTCTATCCACTATGTCTATACTCCCTCTCAATTCTGTCTACTCATGCTAGAACATCCAACCTACACTGAATACTGCAACCAGACAAGAATCTTATATTCATCCTTGGATAGAAGAGACATTATTTAACCCCCCCCCCCAAATCTGGCTCCTGTAGAGCTTGGTTCCCCTACTCATGGGTCTCCTGGAAGGCAGTCACGGCTTACCTGCTGCAGCTTGAATAGACTGCCATGTTTCTTACAAGCTGTACTATATGGCCCTTCTTATTTTTATATTAATATATTTTTAAAAAAGAAAGGCATTCTTTATGTTAAAATTACTCCAGCTGTAATTTGTCAAAAATTTCTATCATTAAAGCTGAAAGGAAATGTTAATACTTTAATCTATACGCTGATCTCCACCTTTTTTCTCTCATCTTCCCTGTCTTCAAATACTCTTTCAGGGTATATTCCAGTTTTACACGAATACTGTCTTTCAGGTAACCAACCACTGTGGCCATGTTCAGCCCCAGTACCCATCTGACTTCCTTTATGGCTTGCACTCAAAAGTGGTATTTCCAAAAAAAAGTCTGTCCCTTCCACAGCAGTATATACACAATTTTGTATCAAGGCTTAGCTCTAGCATAGATTAAACAATAAACAATCACAAACACAGAACAGTCAGATGGATAGAGATGTTTTTCCTCTATATATGCTTTTTCCTTTTCTGCAACATATGCCACAAACCTCGCACTCTTGCATTTCACACAAAGGCAGGAAAGGGTTCTTGGTCTAACAGTAGGAGCTATTGTTCACATGTTAGTCTAACATATCCTTCTACCCAAAATTTGCAAGTTATCAGCAGCCCCCTAAACTCACTATGAAAAATAAGTTGTCTTACATGACAGTATCTTTGGTTTCCACTTGACCACTCTAATACTGATAAATCACCTTGTGTAGAAGAATTTGAGTAAAAACATGGATTTTTAAGTGGTTATTACCAAAAAATTACAAATGATCATGAGATCTGTCAAAGAAAAACAAAGCTCATTGAAAGATGCACTTTGTCTTATGCAGCACAGCTTGTTATATATTTTACTGTTATACTGTTCTAAAAGTTTGCATATGTCTATACATGTGTGCTCATTCACAAGTCTGTGTGTGAACATATGCAATATTATTCAAATGTGTTCAGAAGTTAAAGCTGACAAGACACATTAATTTACCTTTGTCACTTTGAACCAATTAGGGATGATTCTGGAGCACAACTTACAACTTTCAAAGTAAGCTTCCTGTAGTTAATGTGTAAACTTCCATGACTTTTAAAAGTAAGTATACCATCTTTCCTGTGACATATAATTTCTTATGAAGCAGCCCTATTTCTTGATTACTACACAGACTTTTCCTTTACTTTACATACTTAGAAATCACCATTTCCACAGTGGCTTGCACACTCAAAAATTAAATGTTATTTCACCAGAACAGCCACGTTACATTATGCAGACACACATCTACAGCATTCAGTGATGCAATAACACAGCCTTTCCACAAAGACTGATAAACCATGACACTGGGAACTTACTTTCCCAAGGTGATTTTTACATTCATGCTTTTCAGCCATCACCCTTTTGTCCTGAGTCCATTCACTCCTGCATACTAACTAGCCTCAGCATTGGGGCAAGAGCCAACAGGAGGGGTTATCGTTTAGGCAGTCATGAAATGTAGTTTGTGTTCTTGCTGGTATCTCGGTATTGAGAGTAATTTTAATGAGTCACTAACCCAGTCCCTGGTGACTGAGAACATGCATCACTATGGAACATACTATGTGTATATGCATGTTCCCACCAACACAATAATGAGGGCTACCATCACTGGCTTAGGATCATCAAGCTCAAGTTTCCAGCCCTTGCTGTTTCAGTGGCACACAAGTTTTTGCTTGCAAGGTGGTCACTGGTTGACCAAAACCCACCACTCTTTCTCCCAGAATGGATAAGCTACCATCATCTACTCCCACCCACCCTCCTCATCTCAGCACTTTCAGTGCCCAAGCCACTAGCTGAACCTGGATTATCTGGTTCATAGTTAGGTCTTTAACTCTCTATGCCATATAACTGGACTCAAATATTGAAAACTTAATCACATTAAAGATGAATAGAGATTCTTTTCTTCCATTCAAATATGCCATTAGCACCACTGGAAATAACAGTCTCATCCTACTTTGCAGCATAATCTCAAATGCTCCTGCTAACTACAACACCCACAACTACATAAAGTCAAAGGAAAACTGCTACATAACTTTACAGCAGAAGACTTAATTTTTTTCATCTCATTTCTCGTTAAATGAGGTGTGAACTCAGTAATGCTAAACATTTTAATCAGGGCTAATGAAAGTTAAGATGCTCATCAAATACAATTTTAATGACAAAATGCACGAATTAAATGGTTCAAACCTGTAGAAAGAATGCAGTCGCATCACTTTCAGAAAAGTTTTCATATCTCAAGTCGTGAAGTCTTAGTAAAGTCTTTGCTGCAGAGTCGCTTAATATTTCAGCTGCTAGGGATGCTTCAACTTCTGACAAAAAATGAGTGTCCTGCAGTGACTTTGTCCCAGCAAATATTCCAGACTTCATATTCAGTACTTTAAGATTCTTTATATGCTGCCATCTTATAGTACCTTTGTTACTTTTAACAGACTCATATGTCTCTATCAAATTGCACAGTAAACCAGCCTCTTTATAAACATCTATCACAACATAGCAAGACTTTGTAGTGCCTGGTATTGTGAAGTGAGTCTGCAGATGTGCTGGATCACTAAAATCACAACCCAACATGGTACACATCTGTATATTTGTTTCACATCCATCCAGAGTAATTGATTTGATATCAAAACCATTATCCATCAATTCATGTAACGCGTGAAGCACAAGCTCCATCTGTGCCCCTGGAGTCAAAGAATTTGTTAAAAAGTAAGCAATGGGAGCTTTCCAATGCCCATTGATACCTACAAGCATGAATATCAATGTTTGAGTTGCAACATTTTGGCTATATGCTTCAGGACCGTTCCCATAATCGATTAATCCAACTACCTTCTTCTGGCAGACATCATAGACAGCATGCTGCCTGAGTGACAGTGCACCTATCACAAGACAAGCACACGTGTATTCGTACGGATTGGCAAGACGTTTATTAAGCAGTAGCTGTAATACAGAAGCATTTATCCCTGGTCCATCATTAGTGGATTTCAGCCAACTATAAAAAGAAAAAAATAATTAGCATTGACTGATATAATGCATTTTTGTGAGTTTCGCATTTTTATGGCTGCATAACAGACTTCTAAAGACGATTTTCACTCTCAAATATGTGTTTGACACAGACAGCAAAAACTATACAAGCAGCTAAGAACATGTACTGCATTGTGCACACAAGGAACAGACATGCACTTACCACATAATCTGATCTGCAAAGAGGTCTTATTTAGTAGCTAACTGCTAGATTTTCTCTTTTGATATCTCCAGCTTGGCACACTGCAGAATTTTCTCATTGCTTGAGTGTAAACATGCTCCCAGAAAGCCCATGCCTACACACTGGCCTATAAATGTGTGCTTAGCCTATGCAGTAATCAGTTTTGCCTCAATGCACTGAGTCAGCACATCCTACAAGACAGGAAAAAAATATACGTGCAAGGCTAAAATATGACATACTTGTCTGAGCTGCAGAAAAGAATCCATCTACAGATGAAAAACGGAGAGGCCATTTATACACAAGAGAGAGAAGGATGGCAACAAGTACTCACTTTAATGGCCACTTCCAGATTATCTAATATGGTGATTATGTGTTATATCTGACTTTGGGGGGGAAATACCAAGGAGAAGCCAATGGGCCCCCCACTGCCGTGTCTTTAATTCATATCTTAGAAAGTGTAATTAGTAATGGAAAGGTTTGACAATTTAAGAAATCGCTGCAATATAAAGAATCACTTTAGATTTTAAAGTATCATACATTGAAACCTAATCAATTAAACCAGGAAGTTAACTGCAAAGTGTAGAACAGAGTGTGTGTTGTACCTTTAAGAACCATTCCAGTCAGTGGGGACATGCATACAAGTACTAAGCAAGTGCAAGCAAGAGTGCCATTTTGAGTAAGCAGCCAGAGTGAAAGCATGTATGTGTGTAGCAATCAGTTAGTTCATTTAAGTTTAATGTTCCAGTCATCCATCCTGATGTGTTTCAGTGTAATAAACTACTTAAACGAACACCCAAGCTTCATAGTCTTATTTGAATACACAAGATGAGTGGCATGGTGTCAGAATGGGATGTGAAGTCAAAACCATGAGGTGCACAGTCAGTAATGGAGAAATATACACGAGTGGATCATCCAAAGTTCAAACGACTCACAAACAGGTCAGAAAGATGATTCCAGGTACTAAAACACGTTTAAATGATTTTTTATGTAACAAATATAAAACAAAGCATTCAAAATGCTCAGAACAAATTTCTAATTAAACAAAATGTTTGAAACTGTGACATATTGATATAAATATTCAAAAAACTTACGAAAACGCTCAAAATAACTTCCAAATCGCATAAAATGTAAAAAAAAAAAAAAAAGACCATATTTTTTGCTATGTGCTTCTTTTTCACATTAACTAAATTTATTCAAAGTATCTAAAGTGTGCAAAGTGTTGGCAAGTGTGTGCATTATTGCAGTACAGTTATTTCACAAAGTACAGTCATTTCATGTTGTGGAAAAATAATGGAGAAGGTAATACTGGATAAGTTATTGTCAGAACTGGATAGGTTGGGACTTGAAATCATATATCAGCATGCATATGTTGAAAATAGATCTATTATCACCTGTAACATGAAGTTCTATAACAATATAATAACAGCTATGAATGAAAAATTATGCTGTGATGTGATTTATATAGATTTAACTTCAGCATTTGACAGGGTCATACACAAAACACTGATCAATAAATTAGTACAACTAGGTATTGATGCACTGTTGATAAGAAGGTTAGCTGCATGGCTTACAAATAGGACATGGCAAGTATCACACACCAACTGGACAGGTGAAATCCTTGGTTACAGTCTAGGTGTCCCACAGGGCTCTGTCCTAGGCCCTTACTTGTTCAGATTGTATCTTTCGGACCTTACTTTTTCATCTGAGGTGTTTTATAGTCTATATGCTGACAACCTGAAATTGGGTAAACTGATTACAAGTGTTACAGATAAGGCACGTCTGCAAAATAAGTTGACTGAATTGAATTGACCATTTCGGCACAGGAGAATAATATGTTGATAAATACATCAAAAACTAAGCATATGAGATTTGGGAGACAAACTGAAAGGTGAATATTTAATATAGCACACACTGATTGAAACTGTAGACTCAATTAAGGACCTGGGTATATGGGTAGATTCAGCTATGAGTTTTTCTAATCATATCAACCAATTGGCTAATGATAGTTATAGAACTATAGGTTGTATAAAAAGATTTATAAATCTATAAAACTAGTTGTCTTTACATACTTTAACATCACGTCTGACAACTTTGTTACGAATATTATAAACGACAAGAAACTTTCTTAACTTGCAACATTTTCTGTATATATTGTTGATAAACAATATCTTGTGACTGTATTAAAGCCAACAACCTGTAATATTGTTTACTATCGCTGCAACTTTGTATCTCTGTTTATCATGTACATGATGTGGGGTTTTTCTCCCCGGGCATCCGCTGAAAAAGGACCTGTGTCTAGTCGGAATTTCCCGGTAAACAAATATAAATAAATAAAATAAAGTCTAGGAAATCAAACATAATGAATTAATTCTTTGTTAGTTACATAACTTGAGTATGGAATAACAATATGTAAACCCTATTGGAAAAGAAGCGTGAATAAACTGGAAAGAGTACAGCGGAAATATACCAAGGGCATCCATAGATGTGAAAATCTAAGTTATTATGAAAGACTAAAATGCCTGAATTTGTACAGTGTCTCTTACAGATATTTAAGAGGAGATCTTATTCATGTATATAGAGCATTTAGGGACATCTACCTCTGGGAATGTTTGGAGTTATCAAAAAGTATTAGAGAATCATCAGATAACCTATGTAAAAGATTATATAGGAATGAGAAGTGTACTAATTGGTTTTCTGACAGAGTAGCTGATGCTTGGAACAGACTACTAAATTACATTAAAGCAAGTACTAGTTTAGATATTTTTCAGAACAGCCTGGACATTTATTATAGGAACAAGTGTTCTGGTATATTGGCAAGCTAGAAGGGCATTAATGCCCATGCTTGAAACATTTGTATGTATGTATGTATTTCAAAGAGATTTCTGTGAAGTTGAACATTATTACAAGTACCTGGTGTGTGTTTGAACTTTTGGCATGGCAGAAGGATTTTGTAAACCTGCACCTCTTGTGTTTAACAATGTTGCTGAAAACTGGAGAGTGTGAGCAAAAATATGACATTTTCATACAGGCTGCTTCTTCTGACAAAGACGCACATACAATGGCATTTATTCTGCTTAATTTAGCTGGTTCAGAAGTCACTGAAAGGGAGCGTTCACTTGTGTATGCACCTGCTGTGTTTGCAGGGAAGGGGGGACCGCCATATTGTGGTACAGGCTGAAATAAGGGAAGACCCTGAGTGCTTAAAACGTACATTTAGAGAAATGTGCAACCCCCCCCCCCCCCAAATGAATATTACAATGGAAAGGTACATATTTTGCATGACAGCTCAAAAGCCTGGTGAAACCTTTTGCAGCATACATAAGTAACTTGAGAAATAAGACAAAAACATGCAGATCTGGTGATCTCAGAGATGCACTGATAAAAGACAGGCTTGTGTGTGATATCAAAAATGATGCAGTGAGAAAGATTTTGCTTCGAGACAATGATTTAACTTTCAGCACGGCCATAGAGATTTGTCAGATATAGGAGCTCACAGAAAAGCATAAGAATATGCTTACAAATGAGAAAAGCATGCTTGCAGCTTCTTCCAGTGCTAAAGCTGATAATATGCAGCATGAGATTAACAGATACAGGCCTAAGGTCATTGTTGCTAGAGCAAAACCCAGAGCAGCTTCAGTAAGACCTAGGGCACATGCAGCAAAGGAGAGGGGTGACTCAGCAAAACCCGAGGCAGACCTCATAGTCAACTGTTGTAATTGTGGAGGTACTCATGAGCCCATATGAGAAAACTGCTTAGCTTTTGGTAAACAGTGCCACACATGTAAAAAGCGGAATCATTTCAAAAGGCTTTGTAAATCTAAAGGGGCACATTCTTTTAATAAAAAAGGGCATTCAAAGAAGCAAGATGATCAATTAGAAATCTGTGACCCTACTTTTTGTTTTGATGGTGTGTTTGTGCTTCATAAAACAGTCAATGCAGTAGATTTACGGGTAAAGAGTGAAGTATTCTGTACTGCTCTGATTAATGGGAAACCTGTACAGCTCAAAGTAGATACTGGTTCAAAGTGCAACATTATGTCAGCAGAAACTTTTGCTAAAGTAAAAGCTGGAGAACAACATAATTTGGCAAGTGTGTGAAGCTTGTTGCTTATGGTGGTGAAGAGATTCAAACTGAAGGCTCAATAGTGCTTTCATGTTACTCTGCTAGAAATTTGCAGTTTTACGTAGTCAAGAGACACGTGTAGTCTTTCTTAGGACTCAAAGATGGTTTGAAAATGGGACTGTTTTACCTTAATACAAAAGTCCACCATGTAAGTATGGGTGATAACAGTGCAAGTTTCACACAGAATACTTTTTCTGAGCATGCTATTTTCAAGGATGAACTAGGCAAACTCCCAGTTGTGTACTTCATGAAATTAGACCATGAGGTAAGCCCAGCTGTTAGACGAGCATGGAAAGTTCCAGTGGCTATGCAGAATAGAGTCAAAGCTGAGTTAGACAGAATGGTGCCATTAGGCATAATTTAAAAAGTACAAGAACCAATTGAATGGGTATCTTCCATGGTAGTAGCTCATATTAGAATATGTATTGATCCAATAGATTAGAACAAAGCACTAAAACGACTTCATCATGCAATGCGAACAAGTTGAAGAAGTTGTTGCCCTCATAGCAAATGCCACTGTTTTCTCTGTCTTAGATGCAAAAAGTTCATTTTGGCAAATTTTGCTTGATTGTAAATCTTCATGGCTAACCACTTTCAGTACACCATTTGGAAGGTACAGATTTTTGAGAATGCCACTTGGAGTAAATTCTGCCAGTGAAGTCTTCCAGCGTGTGATGGAACAATTTTTTTTTCTGGCTATTCCTGTGCTATAACAGTAGATGATATTCTTGTAGGAGGCAATGGTGAACTCTAAACCTCAGAAAAGCTGTGGAATGTGCTTGTGAAGTGAATCTTAAGCTGAATCCTCAGAAATGTAAATTCAGGCTAAAAGAAGTTACTTATGTGGGTAATTTGTTTACTAGTTCAGGCTTACGACCACATCCTTCCAAGCAGACAGCAATTCATGAGATGCCAGCTCCAGACAATGTCACAGCCTTTCAACATTTTCTTGGCATGGTCAACTATTTGGGCAAGTTCAGTCAAGATTAAAGTGAACTTTCAGCTCTGCTAAGAGAGCTGACACGCAAAGATGTAACTTGGTCCTGGTTGGAACAACACCAAAGTGCATCCGATGTCCTGAAACAAAGAACTGCCACTCTACCCACTTTGAGATACTATGATATTCACAAATCAATAACTCTTTCCTGTGATGCTTCAAACTTTGATCTTGATGCAGTCATTCTCCAAGAGGATAGACCAGTATCCTATGCATCCAGAACTCTAACCCAAACCAAGATGCAGTATGCTCAAACAGAAAAAGAGCTTTTGGCAATTGTATTTGCATATTCAAAGTCTCAATATTATATTTATGGCCAACCTATTCAAAATGAGACTGATCATCAATCTTTGGTCACTATTTTGAAAAAGCCAATGCACACAGCTCCTGCGAGATTGCAATGCATGATGCTCAAGCTGCAGAAGTACAAATTCAAAATGGTCTATACAAAAGGCAATCTTCTTTATCTTGTTTATACCTAGATTGCCCAGAAAAAACAATGAACAGAAAGAAAATGAGAAACCTGATTTTGAAGTCATGGAAGTGAAAAATTTTTCTTCCACATGTCCTGATGAACTAAAAATAATAAATTCACAACAGAGAACGGGTTGACCGCATTTCTTGAGTTGGTGACATTTTTTGATAGAGCAGGGCTGGAAATGCTGGACATTATTCTAAAAAATGACCAAAGTAAGTTATGTATTTTACAAGCTGAAGTTACAGCACTTAAAATATTTTGAAAGATTTGTTGTTTAAACAACACAAATTAAGTTACTGTAAAGTATTGCAGGATGTTGAGATGTTTGTTAAAAAGAGCTTAATTACTAAAAAACAGAAAATACATAGGGATACAGCAAATTACAAAAATAATCTAGCATATCTGTTTGGTAATAAGAGTAAAAATGTCCAAAACAAATTGTATAATAATGAGAAAGGGCATGATTTAAATGAATATAACCCTGTAAGAAATGAGAGTGAATTCTTGGTGGATGATTATGGTTTTTTTTAGATCACGACCACCAAGTAAGGAGGTCAGAACACTTGAGAAATCAAGTGAGGAACAACACCAGAAATCAACAGGGCAACTCATACAACAGGAGACAATGGGGTGTAAGGAGAAGAAAACGGAATAAATTTATGTCAATTTTGATGATGTAACTGATGTGACAGTTTTTTGTGATGATGACGTTTTTGATACTGGAGTGGAAACATGCATTTTTTTTTTAATGTGATATTAAAAAAGATGGTGACTTAAATATTAGTGATGTACAATTTGAATTGCTTAGAAAAGGAATGTCTTTTGTGCCAGATTTTGAAATTGATACTGCTGTTTTAACTAGTTTAAAGTTGTTTACGAGACAACTTAACTTGAAATTATTCTTTCATGAAAACTCCACCCCTTATTTAACAGCTAATCACCTTAGATGTAAAAGTCTATTTGTCCCTCATATGAATTCTGAAACATTACGAATTGAAAGAATGTGTGAAAAGGAAATTAGAAGAACAATAGGGGGAAGAAAAGGTGGCCAATGAAATTTAACAACTAGAAGAAAGGAAAATTCTCATTAACTTGCCAAAAGATAAGAATAACAAAATGATGAAATCAGACAAAGGAGGAGGGTTGGTCATTATACCACAAAAAGATTATAAGACTAAAATGTATGATTTATTGATTGACCCCTCCACTTACAGTACAGTTTCTAAACATGAGATCAATAGAGCATATATGAGAATAGACATTTTCTTGTCCAATGCACTTTTTCAAGGAGTTATTGATCAGAATGAGTTTACATTTCTAACAGTGGAAAATCCGGTTATCCCTCAGATGTTTGGCATCCCCAAGAGCCACAGAAATGTCCAAGATCCAACTTTTAGACCAACAGTCATGGTGAGGGGGTCCAAAACTGAACCTCTGGCACCTCTGGGGGATAATTTAGCAAGACCTGTGGTGAGGGAAGACAATCCCATTCTGGCATTGCCTAGAAAGATGAGGAACACACAGTGGTGGTGATGGTCATTCCTTTTTAACAGTGGACTGTCATTCCACACCAAACTGGGTTGGAAATGTTTCAGGAAAGTTTACTGAAGAGTGAAAAAATTGACAAGACGAAGATTAATTTTCATGTTGAAACAATGGAAACTGTTCTTAAGACCAACTTTCTCTTCTTTGAAGGAGAGTTTTTTCATCAAATTTCAGGGGTGGCAATGGGGCAAAATGTGCCCCCATTTTTGCTAACCTAGTTTTATTGGAATGGGAGAGAAAGTTTATTTTGGGAACCCACTACATGGACAAAATAGTTTCATATAATCAATCTTTGGATGAAATCCTCATCTTATGACAAGGTGAGGAGGGTGAAGCTAATAAATCTGTACAATATTTAAACAATACCACCTTATTTTTGAAGTTTACTAGCGCATGGAAAGCATGTGAGACTGATTATTTGGACATATGTTTATCAAAAGGCCAGGACAATAATTCTTTGGAAAGTTCAGTTTTTAGGAAAGAAACATTTTCAAATACTCTGCTTCACTTTAATAGCTGTCATCCTCAACATCAGAGGAGAGGTACCATCAAGGGACAGATGGTGAGGCTGTCCAGGCTTATAAGTGATGATTTTATATTTAAAGATGAAATGTATACCTTGATAGGTATGCTCATTGATAGGGGATAGCCATTGAAATTGTTAATAAAAACAAAAAGAAAGGTAACACAGAAAATAAATTCTTCTTTTTGTCCTATACTTAGAATTGGGGGGGGGGGGGATGGGCACTCAAAATTGAGTTCAAGAAAAAGAAAGACAGTGACCAAATAGTTTTGTGGTACAATAAGCAGATTCCAAAAGTGGTGGACATTATTAATAGGTGTTGGGACCTATGTTTTGAACAAGAAGTTAAGGATAGACTTGGAATAAGACCTCAAATAACATACAGTCGAGGTAAGAATATTAAAAACATCTTAGAGATGGAGAGAGAAAGAAGTAAAAGAATGGGATACAGGTCACAAATGTCAAAATGTGGAGCTTGCAGGTACTGCAAGTTCATTAATGATGGGCCTGTGTCTCAGTGGTGAGTTGCAATTTTTCTTTAAAATGTCCAGGAAAATGCAACTGTAATTCTTTCATGGTGGTTTATTTGGCAACATGTGCATCATACCTGGGGTTTTATGTGGTCAAAACTACACGTAGACTCAGGGTCAGGCCTGGCGAGCATCTCAGTGCAATTAAAAATAGAGATACACATAATGCATCATATGAACATAGAATTAAATGTAACAATTTTAAAAAGTTCATTTTTTGTGATAGATAGGGTTATGCTAAAAGAGAGAGTTGGAGACGTGAAAACTGAAGTTGAAGTAAAGGAAGTTAGGTGGCAACTAATATTGAACGCTATGATTGCACCCGGTCTAAATGACACCATCTCTATAAAGCCAATTTTAAAACAAAGGGCAAATAAGTTCTAATCCAGTAGGTCAGAGCTTCAGAATATAATAGATACAATTTTTGTATTATTCAGTAGAAGGTGTAGTTTTTAAGTTTGTACATATTTATATTTAATGTTTATTAAGACTGATGTCAAATTGTTTATGAATGATTTAGATTAATATGAATTTTGTTGTCAACAAGTCAGTGTACATCTTTAACTAGTTTTTTTTTAATTTGTTTATCATCTAATTAATGAAGATGATTGGTTGCCTCAATGCGATGAAGATATTTAAAGTGTTTTTTTTGTGTGTCAAATAACTCTGGAAGCCTACTGTAACACGGAGGCGAAAGCACTTATTCATTAAATGCTGCACGTTTTTACCTTGGGGTTTGTGAATATATTTTTAGTTTATGTGGGCTGTGTTTGCATGTTGGCATATTCATGTGTTTTACATGTCCTGATGAGCTTAGAACTCACACAGCTTCAGATCCAATTTTTCAGAAGATCAATCACTTTATCAGTCAAGGACGGCTGTCAAACCAATCTGGTTTACCACTAGATGTACAGCAGTATTTTCCTGAGAGATGAGATTTTGATGGAAGATGGTATCATTGTGAAAGGTCCAAAAGTAGTAGTTTCAAAATCATTGCAACAAGAGTATAATAACATCTTGCATAGTGGCCACCCAGGAACTGATTCTACCAAAAGAAGGGCGAGAAGTGTAGTATTTTGGCCTTCTATGTCAAAAGATATTGAGAAGGAAATCCCATCTTGTTCTATATGTAATAGTACCAAACCACATCAACAAAAAGAACCACGTCAATTAAGCCAGATTCCTGAACTGCCTTGGTCGACAGTAGCTACAGATGTTTTCAAATGGAATGGTCAACATTACTTGGTGTTAGTAGACTCTTATTCAAATTGGTTTGACATTCCCGCTTCCTAACTTAACATCCAGTGCTGTCATTGCAAATTTGAAGAGACACTTTTCTGTCCATGGTAGTCCGCACAAGGTCATTTCAGACAATGGTGCACAGTTTACAAGTCAGCAATTCAAAAGATTTGCTGAAATGTGAGACTTTGTTCATGTTATTAACAGTCCTGAATATCCACAATCTAATGGCTTGGCTGAACGTGCAGTTCCAAGTGCAAAACAGCTGTTAGAGAAATACAAATGAGATAATACTGATGTTTTTCTAAATTTGCTTAATCTCAGAAACATTCCTTGTGATAATTTACTTGGTTCATCTGCTTACAGACTGATGTCAAGACAAACACGAACCACACTACCAATCAATATGAATTTGCTGATTCCTAGTACAAAAAAACACAGTAGTAAAGGCTCAACTTCTAAAAAAGGATTTGTCCCAAAAGTCCTACCATGACAAAACCAGCAAACCTCTGAATCCGTTGAAAGAAGGAAAGATAGTGAGAATGAAGACAGCAAAAAGATTTGATAGGATTGGACTTGTGAAACATTTGTGTGAAGAACCGATATTGTACATTGTTGAGTCGCAAGGGGTGGAATTTAGGCGGAATTGGAAACGTTTATTACCAGTGTCTGAGCCAATGTTACACCATCTTGCCTGTAATGGAGACTAATTCTCAGAGTGATTTGTCCAACTGTTCCTGTTCCAGAGAACATTTCATCATCTGTTCCAGTTCCTGAAAGTATCCCTAAAAATCCTGAAGCAGAACATTCCCCAGAGACTGCCCCTGTTGCTAGACCCAGTTCTGATCATTATATTACGAGGTCAGGTCGTACTTCAAGACTTAATCTTAGATAACATGGCAACCTGGACATGATTGTTACTGTTTGTATATGTCTGTATAATTTGCATGCCTATTCAACTGTCATTTTTTCATTGCAAAGAAGAGGATGTATATCAGAGAGTGTGTTGTACCTTTAAGAACCATTCAAGTCAGTGGGCACGTGCATATAAACACTAAGCACATACAAGCAACAGTGCCATTTTGAGTGAGCACCCGGAAAGCATGTATATGTGAAGCAGTCAGTTTGTTTAAGTTTAATGTTCCAGTCATCCATCCCAATGTGTTTGTGTGTAACAAACTACTACTTA
>NC_056738.1:412758012-412765512 GCF_019279795.1 Protopterus annectens | reverse complement strand
GTGTTACAGTCAGGCAAAAAGGGAAAGAAAAATGCCCAGGGAAATAAACAGTCTGACAAACGGTCAGAAGATTTTGAGGAAAGGAAAAAGAGAGGTGAATGCTTTAAGTGCGGGAAGAAGGGACATCTAGCGAGGGATTGTAAAAAGAACAAAAAGGTAATCACAGAAGACAAGGGAGATGAGGACTGACTATATGACAGTGAAGATACATCATGCAGAAGTCAGAAATCATCAGGAGAAGTTAATAAACAGAGGGCAAATGTAAATGTGATAGAAGGAATAGAGGAAGTGCAAGTAGATATGGAGGATGAAGAAAGTGAAATTTTGGATTTAGCCTTATTGAGCCTAGAGCTCTACTTAGCAGATACGAAACCGGAAGTTACACTTCTGGTGGAGGGAAGGGAAGTCAAATACCTGTGTGACTCAGGAGTATCACGGACCCTGATACACCCCTCCAAGTTACCAGAACATTCTGAATCACCTGATTATATATCAGTGAAAGCTGCAAATGGACAGCTATACAGGGAACCACTTTCCCATGATATAGCAATAACTGACCCTGTTTCAGGTATGACCCAAAGAAGTAAGATTGTTGTTTCTGCAAAATGTCCAGTGAACCTATTGGGTAGGGACCTTATGCAGATATTTGGCATAGCAGTAGTTCCAACTGTGAGACAAATGGATACTTTTGTGGTGCGATCGGTGGGTGAAACTTTTTATTGGTACAGCCAGGACCTAGTTACGACTGGTCCAGGGGCAGTAACCGAGGAACTGATGAATGTAGCCATCAGTAAAGCCCCCTCCCTTGACACTGATCGACAGAATTTGTTACACTGTACTCTATACTACTGTAATACGCCAGGACCTGATACAGAATATGAGCAAGAATTGTTCAAAAATCATGCAACTAGACTAGTACTACGTACTTTGTATTGGGATACTGAGGGGAACAGTGTAGTTAGCTGTTCATTACCTCAAGAATTCCTTGCATTATATAGATCAAATCGATTACCACATGTCAGCTTGACAAAGAACAAAAACGTAAAATGGGCAGACTTAGGGGAGAAGGTAACAAGATGGGAGAAAC
Source organism: Protopterus annectens (assembly GCF_019279795.1). NCBI lineage: Eukaryota > Metazoa > Chordata > Ceratodontiformes > Protopteridae > Protopterus > Protopterus annectens. Next base: position 412,764,425 of record NC_056738.1, on the reverse strand, counting down.
AGACTGACTTAGAATTGTCAGAACAAGGGATACAGAAACAAAAGTTGAACTGGTTGACGCAGACGCACCCGGCTGTACACTTGCAATCTAGCGAGGACAGCTGATTAGCATTTTTATTAGAAGAAGAGAAAGCCTTATGTGACATACCAACGACTCTTTGGTCAGCAGGCAAGTCAGACATAGGACTTATTCGAACAGCAGGACCAGTTACAATTACACCAAAGTCAGCATTTAGGCCACAGAAAAGACAATACCCTTTGAGAAAAGATGCAGAAATAGGAATCAAGCCTATAATAGCAGCATTACTCAGGGAAGGAGTACTGGTAGAATCTCCTGATTCGCCATGTAATACACCCCTATTTCCTGTTAAAAAAGCAAACGGAGAATGGCGGATGGTTCAAGATTTACAAGCTGTAAACAATGCAGTGATACCCAGAGCACCCACGGTGCCAGATCCACATACTTTGTTAAATGACTTAAAACCACAACAGAAATATTTCTCTGTGGTAGATATCAGTAATGCTTTCTTTTCAATACCTATACATCCTGATAGTCAATACTGGTTTGCATTTACATTTCAAGGTAAAAGGTATACCTATACTCGACTACCACAGGGATATTGTGAGAGCCCAACAATATTTGCACAAGAAATGGCTAGCAACCTGGCAGGGTTTACCCCACCAGGAGGTAGTCAAATTCTACTTTACGTAGATGACATCTTGCTAGCAGCCCCCACCCAGCAGCAATGCAGGGAAGATACTGTAGCGCTATTGAAATTTTTAGCGACACAAGGACACAAAGTGAACAAAAGTAAGTTACAACTCTGGAAAAAGCAAGTTAGATACCTAGGATATGTGATATCCAATGAAGGTAGGATATTAGACGAGGATAGAAAGACAGCAATTTTACAAGCACCCAAACCAGCAACCAAGAAGGAAATGATGTCCTTCTTGGGGACAACTAATTTTTGTCGGAGTTGGATACCAAACTATGCTTTGGAATCTGCTCCACTGACTGACTTGATATATAAAATACCAATGGCAGCACAAGATTTGTTACAATGGACACCCGAAGCAGAAACGGCTTTCTGCAGATTGAAGCAGTTGATAGCTTCTTCATTAGTTTTAGGACTCCCAAATTATCACAAACGGTTCTTTCAGACCGTGGATTGCAAGCAAGGATATATGACGTCAGTGCTGATGCAACAACATGGGGATAAGCAATGCCCCATAGCCTACTATTCATCACAGTTAGACCCAGTGGCGCGATCTTTGCCTCACTGTGTACAAGCAGTGGTTGCAGCTGCAATGGCAGTACAGGCTTCGGCCTCAGTGGTATTATTCCACCCTCTCACATTGAGAGTGCCTCATGCAGTCGCTTACTGCAAGAAAAAGTAGCATAGCTTTCCCCTGCTAGACATCTTTCATGTATGACTTTTTTTTTCTAATAATATGTCTAGCATATAATCCTTAGGAAAAGTAACTGTCTGCATAAACTAGATTTACCAAAGTTTTAAAGGTATTTTTCTAATAGTATCTTGGGATTGCCCTAGACTTACATGCTGTAACATGCTCTGTAAATGTATGATGTATCTAGTATAGTATGTCTTTTTGTCTTCCTAGAATTTATAGCCAATTCCTTTTTGTCTATTTTAAACCTTTTGGTGTGGTGGTGGTATGTTTTACAATTGGAGCTTTTCTCCTCGGGCCTCTGCTGAAAATGGAAATATATCCAGCTGGACTAGCCCGGTTAACAAATGTTAAATAAATAAAATAAAATAAATAAATAAATTGAACGATGTACGACATTAAATCCATCAACATTACTTCCAACTCCTGCGGATGGCACACCGCACAGCTGCCTGCAGGAAATTGAACAGTTAACCTTGCCTAGACAAGATCTCACAGATATGCCCTTGGATAATGCCGAGGTGACATATTACGTGGACGGCTCATGCAGAAGGGGCCCTACAGGAAAGAATCTAGTGGGGTATGCAGTAGTTACAGACACTGAAATTTTAGAAGCCCAACCCTTACCACATAACTTGTCTGCACAAGCAGCAGAATTGATAGCTTTGACACGGGCATGTACTTTAGCAAAAGACAAATGTGTAAACATATATACTGACAGTCAGTATGCTTTCTCTACAGTACATGTATTTGCGCAACAATGGAAAAATAGGGGAATGATAACATCTAGTGGAAAACCAATTAATCATGCGCAATTTATTTTGGAATTATTAGAATCAATCCAGTTATCTACTAAAGTAGCTATTTGCAAATGTGTAGCTCATACAAAACAACAGGATAGGATTTCGAAAGGCAATGCGAGAGCTGATGCAGCTGCAAAGCAAGCGGCCTCAGACTCAGAAACTTTACTTTTGAATGAGGAATTACAACCCTCTGAGATTTTAGATTTAGACATGTTAAAAACAATGCAGACGCTTACTACAAAAGCAGAAAAACAAGGCGCAATTCTTGAAAATGGACTGTACATTTCCAAAGAGAAAAAAACTATATTGCCGTCTAATTTATTCAGATATGCAGCTTTGTTGAGCCATGGGCAGTGCCATGTCTCAACAGGGGGGATGGTACAGTTAGTAAACCGAATATTCCAAACATACGGATTCACAAACTACACAAAAAAATTTTGTGCAGCTTGTCATACTTGTAACAAGTACCATGCGCAAGGGGCATTTAAACCTAAGCAAGGAAGTGTTCCTATACCACCGTATCCGTTCCATACTATCTGTATGGATTTCATAGAATTGAATAAGTGTGAAGGGAAAAAATATTGCCTAGTCATTGTAGATATGTTTTCTAAATGGGTAGAAGCTTTTCTAACCAAAAATCCAAATGCAGCAACAGTGGCGAAAGCCCTGATAAAAGAAGTAATCCCCAGATTTGGCATTCCGGAAAGGATTTATAGTGACAATGGCACACATTTTGTTAATCAGACCCATCCAGCAACTTGGAAGATTTTACGGAATCTCCTTGAAAAATCATTCTGCCTACCACCCACAGTCTGCAGGACTGGTGGAAAGGTACAATGGGACCCTTAAGAACAAACTTAGGAAGTTAGTTAATGAGACCCAGAAGAATTGGATATACTGTTTGCCTTTAGCGCTGCTGAGTATGAGAACGGTTCCAAATGTGAAGGGGTTGACACCCTTCGAAATGGTTTTTGGGAGAGCATATTATGTGCCTCAGTGGAAAGCTCTCATGCCTGCAGAGCAAGAGGCTGACAGTTCATTAGCTAGTTATATGAGGAAACTGTTAACAAATAAATCTGTTTTGCAGTTTAACTCTTTTTCAGATAAAGAACAGACCAGACCGGTGGAAGCAGTTTTGGCTCCGGGAACTTGGGTGTGGCTAAAAGTGACGAAGAGGAAGAACTGGGCAAGTCCAAAGTGGGAAGGACCGTACCAGGTACTGCTGGCAATGCCTACTGCAGTCAGAGTGGCTGAGAGGACGTCCTGGGTCCACTTGACACACTGCAAACCGGTAAAGAACTTTCAACTTGATAAAAACTTTGTGACTGATATACAACAAGGGCAAAATGGCCAAGAATAAAGCGAACAGAAATGCAGATCAACCCCAGAGATGTTGCATAATCATTTTGAGTATACATTTATTAACTATAATTCTGACAATTTTCCTCTTGTTGTGGTTTTTCCTACACTCAACCACACAAGTAAAAGTGGGAAGACGTGACGAAACATCTACAGACTGGCATCCAAATTTTAACACATACCTAGCCATGAAGCATGTATATGCAGAGACTATGAACATTTCAAATTGCTGGGTTTGTACAGCTATACCAACAGCATATGGAGGACTGATAATGTCCGCTGTCCCTCTGGGGATAAATGAGACTTGGGAAAATTTGCTTTTTGACACAGGGACTGTGAGATCACATGACAAAATAGCCTTATTTTTACCTGTCACACAAAAGGGAATTGTATGTTTCTATAAAAATGATACTCTCCAGGTGGGCTGGAGCAATTGTAATATAACGATATCTTATCGGTGTTATATTAAGACTAGTAATGGCAATACTTTTTGCAATACTAATTATGACTCATATTTCAACTCAATGAAAACAACCATGAATGAAATTCGCAAAATGCTTACTTACATTATCAGAAAAAAGGTTCACATTCCAAATACTCCTAATCTTATAACCTCACGCTCAAAAAAATACTTCAATCCTGACAGTTTTATAAACGAACTAAAAGCATGTAATTGGTCACCACTAACATATCTAGAACTTAATGAGGCTGTAACCTACTTTAATACTAACTTTATTCAAATACTAAATCACCATTCTCCACTCCGCTCCATTAGAATAAGAACCAAATCTGCCCCTTGGCTAACTAAACAAACTAGGCAGAAAATGCTACTTAGAAACAAAATTTGGGCTAAATGGAGAACTACCAAATGCCCATCTGATCACCTTCTCTTCAAACAATTAAGAAATGCTACCAAGAGAGATACCCTTAGGGATAAAAGGACTTCTACCTAAACCTCCAACAAACTTCACAACATACACCAAAAATTCTGGTCAGGAATTAATAAACTTCTTCAGCCAGGAAACACTACTACTCCCACCCTGTAGGTTTCAACCAAAATAATTTCAACCTAATCCCTGATGCCTTTAATAAATACTTTACAGAAGCCATTCAATCTCTAGCAAACTCTCTACCACCTTTACCTGCTTCACAATTGAATACCTCTAATACTTCTTCCCAACCTTTCATTTACACCCTGTTCCAACATCTCTTATTTACAAACTTCTTACCAAACTAAAACCTTGTACCCCATCCGCTGACCATCTCCCATCTGAATACCTACAGATTGCTGCACAAGCCATTGACTACCCCATATCTATCCTGATTAACAGAACCATCACTGAAGGCAAAATCCCTACCTTATGGAAAATATCTCATATTATCCCTCTACACAAAGGTGGAACTTCAATTGACCTCTCTAACTACCGACCTATTGCCTTACTCTCCCCATTAGCCAAAATAATGGAAAAATGTATTCACAAACAAATTCTTAACCACCTTCTACAAAACAACCTACTAGCCAACTGCCAACATGGCTTTAGACCATTTCATAGTACTACTACTGCTCTTCTCTCCTTCACTGACTCTATAAACAAAAACCGCAATAATAACTACTTTTCCTCTGCACTATTCTTAGACCTGTCAAAAGCCTTTGATATGGTTAATCATACCCTACTTCTTGACAAACTAAAGCACCTTTCTCTCGACCTACAAGCATTACAATGGTTCAGATGTTATCTTCAAAATAGACAGCAAGCTGTACTCTGGGATAACAATTTGTCTTCCTTACTTCCCGTTAATATTGGAGTCCCTCAAGGCTCAATCTTAGGTCCACTTCTTTTTTCCATATTTATTAACGATCTCCACTTGAACATACCCCATGCCACTTGCATTCAATATGCAGATGACTCTACCTTAATCTGTACTACCAATAATATACCCTCACTCCAATCTCTAACCCAAACTGTATTCCAAGAAGTAGAAAACTGGTTCATGCAACATCGTCTTCTCCTGAATCCAAAGAAAACAAAACTACTACTCTTTACACCAACTCATAAGTCACCCACTCCATTCTTCTCTATAACCTCCAATAATGCTACTAATATAGCACCAGATACTACCACCCGCTTACTAGGTGTCACAATTGACAATCATCTTAACTTTGATGACCATATTAACTCCACCATAAAGACTGTTAACAGAAAACTTGGTACCCTCTACAGAATCAAACCCTTCCTTACACCCTCAGCCAGGCAAACTATCGCACAAACTCACCTCATTTCTACCCTTTTCTATGCCTCTGCTATATATACCAACCTTTCAAAAAACAACATCTCCAAACTATCTACCTGCTATAATAGTATTGCTAGATTCATCACATGCTCTCCCTTTAAAACACATCATTGCCTTAACCTTAAACAACTAGGATGGTTAGAATTACAGAACCATATACTCTGTCAACAGTTACTTATGACACAAAAGATCTTATACCACCCAAACAATACCCCCATCCTCTCTAATCTGATCTCTCCATATAAAACCTGGCTACACTACGTCTGCAAATAAACTACTTGTCTCCTTAACTAAATCAAACAACAAGGCTGGGGACTCTCTTTCTCAAACACTATAGGAAAAAATGGAATCAGCTCCTCCTGAACTATCTACACTAGCATCTGCTTCTCTATTCAAAAACCAAACAAAAGAACATCTAAAAACTAAGTGGCTCTGTCCTTGTGCTAACCCAGACTGAAACCTGTATTTCACTCCTATTTCAACCCTACCCTCCCTCTTGCCCCAAAAACTTATTTCTCTCCTCTTGTTTTATTCTTAGTAATTTGATAGG